>NW_026055415.1:0-121708 GCF_023343755.2 Lodderomyces oxycetoniae | reverse complement strand
GCTCGATAGTGTCGCTAGTGCTGCTCTAAAGCTCCCACTATACCTACTCCACTTCTTCAACAAGTCTCTCGACTCTCCACTCACACTCTTCCCTCTGATCTTCCTCAAGATAATACTCGCCGCACTCTTCTTAATCACTCGTCTATACCCAATCTCCTCCGCCACCTCAATCATCTTGTCCACCTTTCTTAGCAGCTCATTCACCTCCCCGCTCATTAGCCCATACACCATCGCCGGAAAAAACCGCCTGTGCCTCCTCCTCTTGCCCCGCTCGCTATCAAGCACCTCGAAAACATACTCGTAATTTTCCTCAACCCTCTTGATCATAAGCCAGTACTGCGCATAAAACTCCTTTTCATTCTCAAACTCGTCTATTCGGTTGCTCCTCCGGAGAAACCGAAACACCTCGTATGAAACAACATTCCTCTGCACATGGATCTTGCCAAGCGCTTCTCTCACTCTATTTACAGAGAGCAACGAGATGCTCTGGGCATATGCTCTCAACAAGTTGTTCACGCCGCGCTGGCTCCTCACACGGACGATCCGTGTGATGACCTCGTTAAGGAGCTCCTCGTCGATTCTGCCGCTGTACAACACGCTCCGGTGCACCTCCAACAAACACATGACACTGAGCTCCTTCTTGCATAGCAGCCGCGCCTCCTTGAGGGAGGCGCCGAAACAGTACCTCCTGATCAACTTCCTTACTAGTTTTCTATTATCGCGGAAGTAGAGGATGAGGAAGACCAGTGGGGGGATCAACTCGGCCACTGCCTCTTTGTTGGAGACAAGGTCTATATTGGTCTCCCCGAGTCTCTGCACCCATTTGGCTGCAACAGGGGGGAATAAGTCAGGGGCGAAGGAATAAAAGGCGGAGCGAGAAACCGGAGAGACGCAAGTCTCTCTGGTCTGCTCGCTCTCATCACTACCTCTCTTCTCTTCCTCATCTCTACCTCTCTTCTCTTCCTCATCTCTACCTACCTTCTCTTCCTCATCTCTACCTCTCTTCTCTTCCTCATCTCTACCTACCTTCTCTTCCTCATCTCTACCTCTCTTCTCTTCCTCATCTCTACCTCTCTTCTCTTCCTCCTCACTACCTCTTCCCTCACTACCTCTTCCCTCTCTACCTCTCTTCTCTTCCTCCTCTCTCTCCCCCTTCTCTATCCGAGAGCGGTCTAGAGAGTCACAGACCAGGAAGACTTGCGTCTTCCCGGTCTCTGCCTCTAATCTCTCCATTAGATAATTCAGCATATGTTTGTTCCTCCCTCTATACTTCTCATAGACCCGCCTCACATCCACCTTAGAGTGCACCATATACACTGCATCCAACAAACTCAATTCTCTGGTGCACTCTAGAATGGGCTCGAAGATACTCATCTCCGGCGCCACGGCCTCATTCAACACTGTACTAGATGCATATTTCGGCATGGTGGACGTGATCCACCCTGGCTTCTCCGTCACATGCTTGTACCGCTCCAACACCTCAAACACCTCAGCCTCACTCCTCTCCCTCTGCATCAACCTCCTCAACACTATCAGGTCCCACTCTCCTCCCCCCTCTCCCACCTCCATCCTCTCTATCTCCTCCATCTCCATCCCGTCCATCTCCCTCTTCACCCTCAACGCCTGCTCTGCCTTGGGAAAACTCCTCTTGACTGCCTCAAGGCAGTACCGTTGCAACAGGCTCTGCTCATACTCCGGCATCGCAAGCACAAAGTCATACATAAACGGGTCGTCCAGAAGGTGCTCAGCCACTTGCTCGATAAACTGCATCTCCATCAGCCCAAAGAGCCGCCAGATGGCATGGAACTGGCGATGGAATAAGAGCCGGTCTAGTAGTAGGCTGTCGGTGTTTCCAGAGCAGTACCCGAGGTACTGCACGGGATCGACGAGGATGGGGTCGTAGGATAGGAGGTGGAATAGCGAGGTAGTGGAGCGCAGCGACACTATCGAGCGTGACACTATCGAGCGCAGCGAGATAGTGGAGCAGTACCTGTGAGCACTAGACAGTATTGAGTACCTGTGAGCACTAGACAGTATTGAGTACCTGTGAGCACTAGACAGTATTGAGTACCTGTGAGCACTAGACAGTATTGAGTACCTGTGAGCACTAGACAGTATTGAGTACCTGTGAGCACTAGACAGTATTGAGTACCTATGACTAGATAATATTGAGTACCTATGACTAGACACTATCGAGCGTGACACTATGTCGCTCCGCTCGATAGTGGAGCACCTACTCTCTAGATTGAGCAGTCGTAGTATGTGTCTCCCTATGGTTCTATACTTGAGCATGCAACGACCAGACGAGGAAATGAAACGAGTGGACGAGTCTAGTCGATAGTAGAAGGTCAACAGCAGTAGTGCAGTAGTAGTTGGTACAGGGCTAAGAAATTTAATTGTTCGCATCGAGCGACACTATCGAGCGAAGCGAGATAGTGGAGCAACTCTGCTCACTGACACAATCGAGCAGAGCGAGATAGTGGAGCAACTCTGCTCACTGACACAATCGAGCAGAGCGAGATAGTGGAGCAACTCTGCTCACTGACACAATCGAGCAGAGCGAGATAGTGGAGCAACTCTGCTCACTGACACAATCGAGCAGAGCGAGATAGTGGAGCAACTCTGCTCACTGACACAATCGAGCAGAGCGAGATAGTGTAGAATAGTAGTTGATAGTGTAGAGAGTAGTCTATAAAATGGAGAGTAGTCTATAGTGTAGAGAGTAGTTGATAGTGTAGAGAGTAGTCTATAGTGTAGAGAGTAGTCTATAGAATAGAGAGTAGTCTATAGTATAGAGAGCAGTCTATAGTGTAGAGAATGGAAGAGTAGTCTATAGTATAGAGAGAGGAGTAGTTCATAGTGTAGAATAGTAGTTCATGATATAAAGCATAGTAGTTGATAGTGTAGACAAAGTAGCTTGTACTGTAGAGGAGTACTCTATAGTGTAGAGAGTAGTCTATAGTGTAGAGAGTAGTCTATAGTATAGAGAGCAGTCTATAGTGTAACAAGCTAGTGGGTGTGGGTAGTAAGTACTGCTTCCCAGAGGTAGTAGTGTGCTCCACTATCTCCTCTGCTCGATAGTGTCGATAGTGTTGGTAGTGTGCTCCACTATCTCCTCTGCTCGATAGTAGGTACTGTTTTTTAGTTTGGGTAGTGTGCGTAGTGTGCTCCACTATCTCGCTTCGTTCGATAGTGTCGCTCGATAGTAGGTACTGTTTTTTCGTTTGGGTAGTGTGCTCCACTATCTCGCTTCGCTCGATAGTGTCGCTCGATAGTGTCGCTCGATAGTGTTATTCTATCTCACTATTCTCCACTATCTCGCTTCGCTCGATAGTGTCGGTCAATGCTCCAACTAACCAAACACATTCTCAAAAACAATGCTTTTCAGCACATCCCCAGGGCTGTAGCCACGGCTAGAGCCTTGGGCATAGACCAGTTCCCCATCAACGGCTACTGTCTCGTGAAACTCGCTCAGTACAATATAGAGATCTACTCTATATTGCACTACCTCACGAGTACAAGTTTGGGCAATTACTATGCAAATTCTTTAACACACAAGATTAATCACTTGAAAGGGGAGGAGAAAAGAATCATACTTGAGAGGCTTATCAAGGTGAATCTAGTTAATGGTGATACCATCAAGTGTGGAAAGTTGTGGAGAATGGTGAATGAAAGCACTGCACCGATAGGTGCAGAGGTGTTTCCAAAGGCACTTGTCAATGCACTTGAAGCCTCTCCAAATCTGTTTCCAGATGCTCTTGTAGATGCACTTGGGGGGTTTACAGATCTGTTTCCAAATACACCTGACGGTGCATCTGGAGATGTTTCAGTACGAGACCTTATACGCCACTACTGCAAGCACCCGCTGGTGCTGCACCACTGCTTCCACATCAAAGCCATTGCAAGAAAGGCCGTTGAGAAAAGAGACGAAATAGCCCTCTACTGGTGTATCCAGGAGTTGAGAAAGTGCGGCTGGCATTTGGACTCGGTTACGGAGTATCTTTGTCATTATGATAGAGAGTGGGTAGAGGGGACTATTAGAACCCCAGGATAAAGGCGTAGCCTTTATTCTGGGCATTGTAGCTCCTCACTATGGAGCAGAGCGAGATGACACTATCGAGCAGAGCGAGATAGTGGCGAGAGAGTAGTAGAGTAATAGAACACTATCGAGCAGAGCGAGATAGTGGAGGGAGAGTAGTGAGAGAGAGTAGTGGGACACTATCGAGCAGAGCGAGATAGTGGAGAGAGACTAGTGTAGTAATAAAATACTATTGACTGCGAGATAGTGGAGAAACTGGTCTCTAGTAAATAGAGTAGTGGAAAGAGAGTAGTTGAGTGAGATGGAGAGAGAGAGACTAGTCTCTAGTAGATAGATGAATACAATTAACTGCGAGATAGTAGAGAGTTTCTAGTAGATAGATCAATACTATTGAGATACTGAAAAGAGTAGTCTCTAGTAGATAGATTGACACTATCTCGCTCTGCTCGATAGTAGAGAGACTCTAGTAGATAGATACTATTCATAGCACTATAACACTATTGCAAGATGGAGAATACTACATTACACTGTTGAGCACAGCACAAAGGCTGCGCCTCTGTGCTATGCTATGATATGTCTTCATAGCACATAGGCTGCGCCTCTGTGCTTTGTTGAGCTATGCTTGGTATGTCTTCATAGCACATAGGCTGCGCCTCTGTGCTATGCTGTGCTATGACTTCAACCTCTTTATATCCTGCCTCTTATCATAGATGTTCCCGCCCCCGACTATCTCCTTGGCATTCTCCCCCATCATATCAATCACCCCCTCATCCATCTTATACTTGCTCTCAAACTTATTCACCCGCCCCGTAGACGCTATGGCCATGAGAACTCCGGGGTTCCACCGCACACTGTTCCTCTGGTCATTGATCATCCGCACCTCGTCTTTAGGCACCTGCGACCGCCTCTTCACTACTGACCCGTCGCTCATCTCAACGAGCGTGTCGAACTGGTACATTATACTGGGCCGCGCCCTCCCTTGCTGGATCTTGCGCATAGCCCGTCTCGTCGAGAGACTCACCTCGGAAATGTACTTGCTCATGGAATCGCCTCTACCTATCACTTGGAAATTGAAAATTGAAAATTTTCAATTTTCAAAATTGAGAAAAGAAAAGAAAAGAAAGGAAAAAAGACTACTGTGCTTCTTCTCTCTTCTCTCTCTCTTCTCTCTCTTCCCTCTCTTTTCTCTTCCCTTCTCTCTTCTCCCTTCTCTTCTCCCTCTTCTCACCACTCCTCCTTTTCTATGCCCCCCCCTATTATTGTCCTCCAGGACACAGACACTTCCCAAGGCAAGGGCCAGACCATCTCCAACATCAATGCGTGTCTCGCCATCCAGGACACGTTAAAGCCTACACTAGGCCCCTTGGGCCTGGACATCCTCATAGTCTCCGACAAAACCACTATTTCCAACGACGGCGCCACGATCTTGAAATTGCTCGATGTCGTGCACCCCGCGGCCCAGCTCTTGGTGGATATCTCCAGAGCACAAGACGCAGAGGTGGGCGACGGCACTACGTCCGTCACCATCCTTGCAGGAGAGTTGCTCAAAGAGGCCAAGGCGTTTATCGAGGAGGGCGTCAGCACAACCGTGATTGCCAAGGGCTACAGAGTGGCCGCTGCACTCTGCCGAGAAAAGATTAAAGAGCTCTCCATCACTATCCATGGCGATGCCTCATCACTTGAGAAATGTGCATCCACGGCCATGTCGTCCAAGTTCTGCAACTCGCCGTTCTTCACAAAGATGGCCGTCGACGCTGTGGCCAGCGGCGACTATGCCATCAAAAAGGTTAGCGGCGGCGCCTTACAAGATAGTCTCTTCATCCCAGGCATTGCTTTCAAAAAGACCTTTTCGTATGCCGGGTTCGAGCAACAGCCGAAACTGTTTCTCAACCCAAAGATCCTCTTGCTTGATATCGAGCTTGAGTTGAAGCAGGAGCGCGATAACGCAGAGGTGCGTGTGAGCAAGGTCTATGAGTACCAGTCTATTGTGGATGCAGAGTGGCAGATTGTATTGACAAAATTGCACCATATCTGCGCCCTGGGCGCAAATATCGTGCTCTCCATGCAGCCCATTGGCGACTTGGCCACTCAATACTTTGCAGATAGAAATATCTTTTGCGCAGGAAGAGTCGCCAAAGAGGACCTCCTCAGGTTATCCAAGGCTATAGATGGCACGGTGCACAGTGTGTGCAGCGATTTCACACTTGGCACGTGTGCCAAGTTTGAGGAGGTGCAGATCGGCAGTGAGAGGTACAACTTGTTTACTGGCACCCCGCATATGGCGTCCACCTTGATTCTCCGCGGCGGCGCAGAACAGGTGATTGCAGAGGTGGAGAGGTCTCTCCACGATGCAATCATGGTGGTGAAACGGGCCAAGACCCACCACCATATAGTTGCCGGCGGCGGCGCCATTGAAATGGAGCTCTCGAAACACCTTAGAGAGTACTCGAAAACAATTGCTGGCAAGCAGCAGCTCATCATCGGCGCGTTTGCACGCGCGCTTGAGGTCATTCCAAGACAGCTCTGTGAAAACGGCGGGTTGGACGCTATAGAGTTGTTGAACAAATTGAGAAGCGCCCATGCAAAGGGCGAGCTCTGGATGGGCATCGACTTTGAAACAGAGTCTATAGCAGATAATATGAGAGGGCATATCTGGGAGCCCTCTCTAGTCAAGATCAACGCTATAGACTCGGCCACAGAGGCGGCTACAGTGATCTTATCCGTAGATGAAACTATAAAGAGGAAGTAAAAAGAAGAGGAAACTAAGAGTGATTAAAGAGAAGACTAATAGTGATTAAAGAATTGTTGGTGATACTTGAGAATTGTTTTGGTAATTAATTTTTGGTGATACTTGAAAAGAACTATTTTGGTGATACTTGAAAAGAATTATTTTGGTGATTACTTGAAAAGAACTATTTTGGTGCTTTTTATTAATTTTGGTGCTTTTTATTAATTTTGGTGCTTTTTATTAATTTTGGTGCTTTTATTAATTTTGGTGCTTTTTATTAATTTTTGTTTCTGATTCTTTTTGGTGCTTTTTGTTTCTGATTCTTTTTGTTGTTTTCGCGTTTGACCCTTTCGCGCTTTGTGTATGTCCCAAAGCGGATTAATTCATTGTATATAAACCACCACCCCAGCTCTCTCTCTCCTCTCTCTCTCAGCTGTCTCCTCCCTCAGCTCCTCTCCCACCAGCTGTCTCCTCCTCCTCATGATCTCTGAGTACTTTAGCGACTACCTCGATACGCTTTCCCGTCTCGAGGTATCCTCCTCAGTCAACCCCGCGATGATCGACTTGCAGCCCGAGATCCAATGGTTCATGCGGCCGTTTCTCCTCGACTTCCTTATAGAGCTCCACTCCTCGTTCAAACTACAGCCACAAACACTCTTTCTCTGCATCAACATCATCGACCGGTACTGTGCCAAACGCATTGTTTTCAAAAGACACTACCAGCTCGTAGGATGCACGGCTTTATGGATTGCAGGCAAATACGAAGACAAGAAATCACGAGTGCCCACCCTCAAGGAGTTGTGTATCATGTGCCGGCACGCTTATGACGAGGAGATGTTTGTGCAGATGGAAATGCATATCCTCAGCACCCTCCAATGGGCCATTGCCCACCCCACCTTGGAAGAGTGTTTACAATTGAGCGCACCAGAAAAACAGGTCCTCACACTCGCACGCTTCCTTTGCGAGTTGTCCTTATACGATCGGTTCTACTTGTCGGTGCCGACAAGCAAGGTGGCCACCACCGCCCACCTCCTAGCCTGCTCAATGGCCGACCGGCCTGCACCCAGACGGCTAGACCAAACGACGCGCAAAATATGTATCCAGTTCATCCTCCTGCTCACAAAAGTGACAGATGTGCTCACGCGCAAGTACACAAGTGTCATCCACATCATACGAAAGTTCCACTCAAAACATTCCTATATCATAGAGTTGATCAATGAGAATACAGATATGCTCCACTATGCAGATACCCTACTCCAGGAGCAGAGTGTCTACTCCAGCCCTCACTCGTTGTTTAGTAGTTACAGCGTGGACAGCGACACTAGTGAGCGAAGCGACACTAGCGAGCGGAGCGAGCTAGTGGCGACACTAGTGAGCAAAGCGAGCTAGTGGCGACACTAGTGAGCAAAGCGAACTAGTGGAGCAGTATGTAAAGCGATACTAGCGACTAGCGACACTAGCGAGCAAAGCGAGCTAGTGGAGCAGTATGTAAAGGGTAGTGAGTAGTGAGCAGTGAGCAGTATGTAATAGGCAGAGAGTAGCGACACTAGCGAGTAGTGACACTAGCTCGCTTTGCTCGCTAGTGGAGTAGTGAGTCGAGAGTATCCACGCTAGAGCGTTGGTAGCTCTTCAAAAGTAAATAGAAAAAAGAAGGCACTACCTTGTTTACCATATTTACCTTATTCACATTGTTTACCTTGTTTCTTCTTTCTTCTTTCTTCTTCCTTTCCCTACTTCTTTCCCTACCTTGATGTCACTTTGGGTGCCGTATCATGACCACTACTGCAAAGGGGAGGTGATCGAGTACCTTACTAGCCTGGTGCGCGTCACTGTGGACTCTACCCCTCTAGAGTTCCCGCTCGACTCTGTCTATGAGTGCAATCCCGCCAAGTTCGACAAGTGCGAGGATATGGCCGAGCTCACGCACTTGAACGAGCCGTCTGTAGTGCACAACTTGCTCCTCAGGTATAACGACGACCTTGTGTATACGTATTCCGGGTTGTTTCTAGTCGCCATCAACCCGTATAAAGAGTTGCCGCAGCAGATCAATAGTTCCAAACCCCATATCTTTAGCATAGCAGAACAAACGTATAGGAAGCTATTAAGCAACAACACCAACCAGAGCATTTTGGTCACGGGCGAGTCGGGCGCCGGGAAAACAGAAAATACCAAAAAGGTTATCCAGTACATCTCCAACACGCATCTCCTGGGCAATATCCATGACCGCATTCTCCAGGCCAACCCGATCCTAGAAAGTTTCGGGAATGCAAAAACAATCAAAAATAACAACTCTTCGAGGTTCGGCAAGTTTATAAAGATCTACTTTAGTGGCGGCAAGCTAACAGGAGGCAACATCGACTATTACTTGTTGGAAAAGTCGAGGGTCGTTAGTCAGAGAAAGGAGGAGCGGAATTACCATGTGTTTTATCAACTTCTAAAGGGATATGATTTGGGTGCTCTTTCGTTGGATAAAGAGGAGACGTACCAATACCTCTCTCCTGAAGGTGATACCCCCATAGACGATCTCAAGGAGTACCACCATTTGATGCAAGCGTTTGATATAGTCGGCTTCACCAAGGAGGAGGTGCACTTTATCTTTACCATTCTAGGAGCGATTCTCCATCTCGGGAACATCACCTTCTCCTCCATGACCTCGGAAAAGGCCAACATTAGTGAGAAGGAGCTCCCCATTATAGCGCAGTTGCTACAAGTACCTCTTTCCTCACTCAAAGAGAGTTTCCTTTCGCCCAAGGTGAGAGCAGGCAGAGAGATGGTGACCATTTCACGGCGTCCGCCCGAAGTGAAATCGGCCATTGATGCATTTGCCAAACACCTTTACGAGAACCTCTTCCAGTACATTATTGACAAGATCAATATCAGCCTAGAGAGCAGCCACACGAGCGGGCCGTTTATAGGAGTGTTGGACATTGCCGGGTTTGAGATCTTCGACATCAACTCGTTTGAACAGTTGTGCATCAACTATACAAACGAAAAGCTCCAACAGTTCTTCAACCACCACTCCTTCATCAATGAACAGAATGAGTATATCCGAGAAAACATTGAATGGCAATTTATAGATTTTGGCAAGGATTTGCAACCAACTATAGACCTTCTTGAATCAAAGTCACCCATGGGGATCTTCAAACTACTAGATGAGGAATGTATCATGCCCAACTCCTCTGACGAGCTGTTCATCAACAGGTTGAACCTGCTCTCTAGTGACAAGTTGATACACAACAAGTTGCATAATGGGTTCATCATCCAACACTATGCAGGCAGTGTGGAGTATACTTCGCATGGCTGGGTGCAGAAAAATACCGACCCCATAAACGAAACCCTTCTCCAGCTCATGGCCACCTCGTCCAGCCCATTAATGGCAAGCCTCTTTTCCAAAACAACTACAAAGTATAGGTTTTCTTCTCAAAAACATAAGGAGCAACTACAAGAGTTGATGGTGGAGTTGCAACAAACAGAACCTCACTTTGTCAGGTGCATTCTTCCAAACTTGCAAAAAAAACCTGGTATCTTTGATAAACGCCTTGTTCTCAACCAGTTGAGATGTAATGGGGTCCTTGAAGGGATACGGATCACTCGTGCTGGGTACCCGAACAAACTCACCTTTGACGAGTTCTATCTGAGGTACTGGGTCTTGTGTGAGGGAGATGCTCCTTTAAAGGCAAAGTGTAGAAAGGTGCTTTCGCACTTGGATGAGGGCACTTATAAAGTGGGCATTACAAAGATCTTTTTTAAAAATGCCATCCTAGCGCAGTTGGAGCTGATGAGGGAGGATTGGATTAAGGGGGTAGTGACGAGGTTGCAGGGGAAAGTTCGGGGTAATGCTTTTAGGAGAGATATGGTGGGTAGAGTGAGGGAGATGAATGCGGCTAAGGTGATTTCTAAGGTGATCCAGACTCAGAGTCTGTGGGTGAGGTTGTATATTAGGTTAGGGGAGGTGGAGCCAAAGGCTCCACTTGAAAAGGTGAGCGCTCTGCTTCCAGCTGCAGCTCCTTCCCCCTTGCTGGAGATAAAGGCTCCGCCTTCGGCTACGCCTTTATCTCCTTCTATGGAACTCCTCCGAGCCAACTACCTCCGCGCCGAAAACTACGCCATCGAACTCCAGAAAAAACTAAACAAACTCCAATCCTCTCGAGGCCTCAACCACTCCACAGACACAGAGCTCAAACTAAAACAGTCACAAGCAAGAGTTTCTCAGCTAGAAGAGAAATTGGCCAACTTGATAGGAACAGACCTCATATTCAGAGGCGTGAGTCCTGAGTTTGTCCAGATCTACCAAGATACAAACAAAACACTTAAATGCACTCGCGAAGAGCTTGGCACGTCCAAAACAGAGATCTTGCGATTAAAGGCTTTGCTTAGAGAGTCTGAGGACGAACTCTACCAAGTCAAACAACAAAAGTCCAAAAGTGCAATGGACAAGTACGAGCTGGAAATGGCTACACTCAAAGTCAAGTACGACAGTGCACTCTCCAAGAACAAAGATCTAGTGGACACCAACGAGCTTTACAAAAAGAGGGCAGAGGAGTATTTCAAAAAGTTGGAGTTGGCCGAGTCTGCAGTGGCACTTGCCAAAAAGCACGAGCAGCTTGCGCAAAAAGAGATGGAGGAGATAAAGTCCAGCTTGCTCTTGGCAAAGGAGGAGGCACGGGCCTCCCAAATCATGTTCAGAGAACAACTATCCAAAAGGGAGCAGTTGGAAACAAGGGTTTTGGAGTTTGATAAAAAGGAAGCTTTTTATAAGCAAAAAGTTACTGATTTGGAGGAAGAACTCTCGTACCATGTGCAGAACTATGAGAACAAACAGTCGTATGAAATGTTGAGGGAGGAGATGCGCAAGTTGAGTATAGACTTTAATAAAAGGGTGGAAAGAGAAACCATTTTGATAAAGGAGAATAAGCAATTGAAAATAGAGGTTGAAGAAGCTCTACTGGAAAAGAGTAGGTGTGAAAAGGAGATGGAGGAGATGGCCTTGCGCCAAGAGCAGCTAGAGCACAGGCTCAACAAGTCGATGGAGATGAATAAATCTCTCGAGGCAAAGACTATAGAAGATGAACGCAGGATAAACAATATGGAAAAGGAGGCATCACTACTAAAGGAACAAACACAAAGCCTTACTGCTCGTCTAGAGTCTTGTCTTTTTGAGATTGACTCGCTCAAAACAGAGCTTTCTCAAGGTGTCTCCGCCATTCACGAGAAAGACCTCAGTATCCAGCTCCTCCAGTCAGAGCTCTCCTTTCTAAAAACACACCTTGCCAATCAAAAAGAAGAGGCCGAGGCCGTCAAACAAGAACTAGGCCAATCCCAAAAAGCATCCTCCTCAGACTTTAAAGAACAACAAAAGATCCGCAACAATCTCCTCCTAGCCAATGAGGAAAACTACCACCTCAAAAAAATCAATACGGAACTACACTCAAAAGTAAAGGACCTAGAATACAAACTCTATAGCAACAAACAAATCAACTACTTGGAATCCAGAAACAAGTCGCTCTCAAATGAGTTGGCGCTGGCGGTACAGGAGAAACACGATTGCGAAGTGACAATCAGCGCCCTCCAAAGACACGTCAAACAGTTGGAGTCGCGTGTGGCGTCAGAAACTCAATTGAGCAAACGGTACAATGATGAAAACTTTGACTTTCAGAATAAAATCAACCATTATAAAAGTAGTATAGAGATGATGCATTTGGAGAGTCTGGAGAGGGAGTTGGAGATGAAGGGGTTAAGAGAGGAAAATAATCAGTTGAAAGAGGCTGTGTTGAGGTTGGAGAGAGACACTCTCCACTCCACTATCGAGTGACACTATCGAGCGAAGCGAGATAGTGGAGCAGCACTTACTAGCTGTCATCAACACTTTATCACTCCACTATCCAGCAGCACTTACTAACTGTCATCAACACTATCGAGTGACATAGTGGAGCAGCACTTACTAGCTGTTATCAGCACTTTCTCACTTCACTATCGAGCAGCACTTACTAACTGTCATCAGCACTTTCTCACTCCATTCGAGCAGCACTCACTATCTCTGTAAACTTGCTAGTCTCGTTAGATTAGATCGGTAGACTCGTTAGAGTAGCTTTGTAGGCTCATTATACTATATTGTTAGACTCGTTAGACTATATTGTTATACACTATCCCGCTCACATCTATCTACTATCGACTAGACGAGTAAACGAGTCTAGTCTCTCTCGTCTAGTCTCACTTGTCTAGTCTCACTTGTCTAGTCTCACCTCCACTATCTCGTTTCACTCGATAGTGTCGTTTCACTCGTCTAGTCTTGCTCCACTATCTCGTTTCACTCGATAGTGTCGCTCGATAGTGTAGTCCCTAACCCCATTTTCCTAAGCACCCCCCTTACATCCCCAAACTGGTTCCTCCTCCCTTGCATAGCAATCGATGGTCTCCCCTTTAAAACCTTCTCGGCTACTCCCCTCAAATCAGCCACTCTCATCCCCTCAATCTTACCTATCATCTCATCTATACTCGTCACCTTCCCTTGACACTGCACCTGCCGACCCAAATCCTCTAACCGCGCCAATTTGCTCTCCATATTCATCAACACTGAACTCTTGAGCTGGTTCTTGGCTCGCTGCACCTCCTCCTCCCCAATCTCCCCCTCCACTAACTTGACTAGCTCTTGCCCAATAATCTCCCCGGCAATGCCTCCGGCTTCAGGCTCCACACTCAACGATATCCCAAAGAGGCCACTGTCTATATACGAATGGTTGAAACAAACACAGCTCTCGACATAATGACACCGGTTCAACACGTTTGTGTAAAGTCTCAGAAACATCCCTTTCCCTGGACCCCCGGCACTGAACGAGGACCCGCCACCAAGAAGTTTCTGTAATGTCGCTAACGCATACAAATCGTCATCCAATAACCCCGTGGTCTGAAATGCAACTTGCATGTGGTAAAGCTCGGGCTGGTTGGCATAAAGCGGCACTTGGTGGGGGACACACACCTCTCCCCCAATATAAGAACCAACTCGTTCCCTGGCCTTGCCTGATGGAGATCCATTGAACTTTTCCTCCACCATCCTGATGGCTTTCTCCTCTGGTACACCCACCATCGCCACCACTATATTGCTTGGCTGGAAAAACTCTCTATGGTACTCCACAACATCACTTCTCCTTAGGTCTGGAATTCTTTCTCTCTTGATGAATAGAGAGTTCCCTAAACCGCCCTTATATGCAGCCTCGTGCAACTTCTCCGAAAGCAAGATCTGCGGCTTATACTCCAACTCTTGCACCTCGTAATCCGCAGTTTGCAACGCTTCCAAAAACTCTCTCTCGGTAAAGCGCGGGTTCTGGATAGTCTCTGCAAGCATATCCATCATACTCTCCACATCCTTGTTGAAAACACTTGCTTGGTAGATCATCGACTCTCGTTGCGCACAACTCATATAGTTGCCTCCGAGCTTCTGCAACTGCTCCATCATCTCGACTCCAGAATAGTTTCTCGTCGATTTGAAGGCAAGCCGGTCGTGGATATGGCTAAGCCCTAACGTCGAAGAGGTTTCATACCTCGACCCGCCATCAATGTATGCACCTAGCGCTGAAAAATGGCCCGGCGTAGAGTCGGTAACCACTCTAATGCCATTACTCAAATGTGTCACCACAGGACTATAAAGCCGTTTCATAAAAAGAATAGAGAAGAGAAGTAGAGAGGAGAGGTAGAGTATTGATGTTTTTTTTTTTTTCGATTATATATCAATCAAGCTAATTTCTCTATGCTTCTCCCTATTTATTCTCTCTTGTACAAACTTGTTAGACTCGGTCTCTGCGATCCTGGTCAAGGTGGCCTCCCCGCTCCTAAATGATAGCCCAAGACTCTGGATTATCCTCTTCTCTGTATTGGGCATAGGCTCGGTCTCGTTTGTTGCCCAACAGAATAGTCCGGCTCGTGTACTTTTCATGCCGTCCTCCACTGGCGTTTGCCAGTTCTCAACAAGAATCTGCTCTACTGTACCCAATGTCGACTCGTGCCATCGCACGGTCGTCCCATTCGGCGCCGTGCTCAACGTGGAGTAAAGTTTCGTGCCTCGTGCTGACAGCTGGAGAATCGCTTCGGGGTGAAGAGAACTCATGCAGAAAAAAAAAAAGAACACTTGAGGAATACTTTTTTCTTTCAATGATATTTCCTCAGTTTCCAAACTACAAAATCGCAATCTCCTTGGTAACTCATTATGACGAGCCAGAGGCTTGTTATATAAACCCGGCGTATATTGTGTCTAAAGAGCATCTTCTTTATAGTGTCTACAAGTCCCTCCAAAGCTACCTAGACGGCTCAATGCAAACAAAGTCTTTCAACACAGAGATTCTCCTAAACTTGTCTCCTGTAAATGTCATCTCGGACGCAATAAACAGGTTCGGCATGAAGGGGAGTGGTACTGCCATAAGGGTGAAAGTTGGCGAGAATGTGGAGGAGACAGATGTACTGGATATAGAGTTGTTCCATCTATGTAATGAACATGAGGTGAGGGGAGTTTATAAAATAGAGGGGACATCTCAGGGGGAATTGACAAGGTTGGCAATAGCAACACTATCGTGCAGAGCAACACTATCGTGCAGAGCAACACTATCGAGCGCAGCGAGATAGTGTTGCGCAACAGTAAATAGCTATCAACACTATAGAGCCACTATTGAGCTACACTATAGAGCTACACTATAGAGCAACACTATACAGCTACACTATTGACCAACACTATCCCGCTCTGCTCAATAGTGTTGTATTAAGCTAGGTGCTTTTACTTTTGATGACAGTGAGTCTGCTCCACTAGCGAGCAAAGCGAGCTAGTGTCTCGCTCTGCTCTATAGTGTTGTATTAAGCTAGGTGCTTTTAATTTTGATGACAGTGAGTCTGCTCCACTAGCTCGCTTTGCTCGCTAGTGTCTCGCTTTGCTCGCTAGTGTCGCGGTCAGTACCTATACGCAAACTCCTTCAATATATAACTCTTCACCTTCATCTCCCTCTTCACCGGCGACTCCTCTATCTCGTCATCTGTCTTGGAAACATCAAATCCATCAAGGGTCTCTCCATCAAGGGTCTCTCCATCAAGGATCACCCCTTGGTTGTCCTTCTTTTTCTCCTCCCCCCCCTTCACCGGGGACGTCTCGGGTACCTCCGAGTCCTCAATCAAACTCGAGTCCCATACATCATACTTGCTCTCGGTGCGCACTTTCGGATAATCCACAGACGGCGGGATGATAAAGTACCTGCTTGACTTTAACAATGTCATATCAAGATGCGTATAGAGTTTCTGCAACTTCTTTGTCGCTGGCGATACTTCTGTTGCCGAGTTTACAAGCCGCGGCCTCTTTGGCGTCTCGATATCCAGTTCCGATAATGACCGTTTCCTCTTTGTCTCATTCGGATTGATCTTGCCATTGCACATCTTTCTCACCATATCCGGGTCCTGGATTGTTCTTCCACAGCACGTTTCCAAAACCTCTATATCCACCACTAAATCTTTCGGTATCTCATTAAGCGTGGTCATGATCTCTCTTCTTGGATCAAACACTTTTTGAAACTGAAATGCAAGATTGGCCTTTTCCAACTCATCTTCAAAGTTCTCAGGGATCTTTCGCCCGGTGCACCGCATGGCTATGGCGATTTTGCGCATGCTCGTATACCGCGTCACATACAGAATAGCCGTCTTCAAGCCTATCCCGGGAATCCCCTTGGTATAATCACACCCGGACATCATCGCGGCAAGCCGCAACTGGTGCTCCGAAAACCGTCCTAAACACGGCATCCCCTTGACCTTGTGGAAATCATTCTTGTTCACAACTACACAACTAGAATCGTCCTTCAACTTTGTGATCAATCTCTTACACCCAAACACAAGCAAATCGGAGTCCTCGCTAATGATCCCGTCAACAACACCAGTCTTTTCCAAATACACCATTTGTGGATCCGCCTCATACGGCGCAACTATATACTTCACATTCATCTCATCCATCTCTTCCATTACCAGCTTCACCATTTGAAAACTGACGCTTGTGGCTTTGACATACTCTTTGGATGCTAAATGCTTTTTCCCTTCTCTCAAATACCTTTCAACCTTGAACTTGGCTTCTTGTCGCATCCTTAACCGGTACTCGTTTGTGGCAGCTTTGGTGGCTAAGCTTGCTCCGTCAAATACCATGTACGGGGTTATCCCGAAATGTTGAAGCATCTCGACTCGTTTTCGAATATAGTTGATATACTTTCGTGTAGGTATACCCTTATAGAGCTCCTCGGCACACGACACGAGGGACCGGTGCATCCACCCGTACGCATCCACGGCCAATGTCTGGCCACGGAACTTCTCAAGAGTGCATGGCTCTGAAATGCTCTTTAAAAGGGGCAACAACCCTTGAATGCCCATTGATTTTAAAGAGAAGAGGTGGGTGTTTATGTTTATATTTTTGCGCCTATAGAAATGGACATGTGCACGCCAGGGGCATTGGCTACGTAACCAAGATCAAAACTGGCCCACGGGTGAAAGTACCGAACCCCAACTCCATACCCAAGGCCATTGCTACTGTCTATTAAAGTCGTCCCGTAAAGCCGGAGTGGGTGCACCTCCTTTTTGGCAACTCCGAAATACGGCATTTTCGAAAACACGGTACCCAGAATCTTGTAGTCAATACCATCTCTTTTAAAGGTTTCCTCTGGGAACTTCCCGGCAGCTTCGCCGTGAACATGCACGGTGGTATCCAAAACCGTCTTATACACATCAATACAAACTCTCAGCTTGAAAAACTCGTACACTTTGCTCTCTTTGATAGATGCACATTCACACTCCACCACAGCGTCAACACCATCCACTGCAAAGGTGTCCCCATCCACTGCAAAGGTGTCCCCATCCACTGCAAAGGTATCCCCATCCACTGCAAAGGTGTCGCCATGATACTTTACATTGTGCCAGTGCAATTTGCTCACTATACTAGACTTGAGAGATCTAGAGCGTCTCTGGTATATCGACATCCCAACAAACGCTTCCAACATTCCTTTCCTAAGTAATCCAATTGTGGCCCCTGCTTGATTCTTGCACTGCATATCATTACTGTACGCCATATCCATCACCATCTTGACCCTAGGGTCCTTTAAGCACGTGCCAAACTTGACCCGTGTCAATAAACGGTCATACGGCTTGTATGGGTTATAGTCTACCCCTAATGATACCTCTTCCCCATTCTCTTTGAAAGCTTCGTGGCCCACTTGCACATTGAGATACTCTTGATCACATCTGAGATATATGTAGTTGTTCTTCACCGGTTTGGTGGCCACATCAAATATCACTTTAGCAGGAATGCACTCAAAACCATGAGGCACTGAGGGTACGGAAGTGGATATGTCCGGCTCTACCCGGACCTTGATGGTCTCAAATATACCTGTACTGCGTAGCTTTTGTGCAGACTCGTGGATCCTCTGGCACATCTGCGCTAATGTGCAATCGGCATTGCTCAATACAGGACTCAATAGCTTCCCATAGAAGGAGTCGCTAAACGAGTCCGAATCATTCACTAAGACTTGCGAGAGGAAAACAGGCTGCGTGTTCATGATAACGACACTATCGAGCAGAGCGAGATAGTGGAGCAGACTGACCAACAGTTGGTTTTCTTTTTTTTCTCACCATCACTATCGAGCAATACTATCGAGCAACACTATCTCGCTCTGCTCGATAGTGTTAGTAGTATGACTACAAAGTATGACTACAAAGTGTTGCTCACTATGGAGCGGGGGTAATAATGTTAATAGTGTTATTTACTGCTAGCTCAATAGTTCTATTTACTGTTGTTAGCTCAATAGTGCTATTTATTGTTGTTAGCTCAATAGTGCTATTTATTGTTGCAACACTATCTCGCTGCGCTCGTTAGTGTTGCTTATCTACTGTTGCAACACTATCTCGCTGCGCTCGATAGTGTTGCTAGCTCGATAATGTCGCCCCATCATACGCCAATTCAAGCACTTTCCAATCGCACTCTATATTCTCCTCTTGAAATATCTTAACCACACTTTGTGCAATATCCTCATACTTGTCTGTTGCCAAACACAAGATCGTTGGCCCCGCACCACTTAAACAGATCCCACAAAGCCCCTCAAACCTTTCAGGAACAACCTCTTTCAAAACTCTATCCAACCCAGGTATCAACACCGTTCTATATGGCTGGTGGAGCTTATCCTTCATTGCCTCGTATATCATAGAGTGGTTGGGCGGGTCCTGTGCCAATGCAGAGGTGAGAATAGCTATTCTCTGCATGTTGAAAACCACATCTTCCCTTGAATAGGACATGGGCAACACTGCTCGCGACTTGTCTGTACTCACCTCAAAGCTGGGAACTATCACTATACACTTGATCTTCTTGTTCCAGTTGTACTGGAAATACTCCACATTCGAGGGAATGCCTTCACTCTCTTCTTCTTCCCTTATATATGATCCAACAAACCCGCCAAGCATTGCTGCTGCTACATTATCAGGATGCTTCTCGATCATCAAACAATAGTCCAACATCCTCCTCTTGCTCAATCCTAGCTTCCCAATCACATTGCCCAAGTACACCCCGGCAACAATAGCACTGGCACTTGATCCTAATCCTCGTCCCAATGGGATCGGGTTGTGGACTTTCACTCGAGTACCCGTGGGGAACCTGCTCACCCCATGTCTCTCAAGAACATACATTGCCGTCTTGGTAATCAAGTTCTTGTCGCACTCTAAAGGCACCTTCTCGGCAAGATCTCCGGTGTAGGAGAGCTGCGCTCCGTACACAGATGCATCCCCCGATACATCCCCCGATGTTTTGCTCCCCTCGTCAACGTCCA
The DNA here is from genome assembly GCF_023343755.2 of Lodderomyces oxycetoniae. Lineage (NCBI taxonomy): Eukaryota > Fungi > Ascomycota > Pichiomycetes > Serinales > Debaryomycetaceae > Lodderomyces > Lodderomyces oxycetoniae. Next base: position 102,120 of record NW_026055415.1, on the reverse strand, counting down.
CCTCTACAGTAAGATAAAGCTGCAACGCTACACCCAACACATCGAACCCAGGCCCGATATTCGCCGAAGAGGCTGGTACCTTGATAACAAAGTGCATTAAAAACTATTTATAAAAATACTGAGTGATGGTTCTTCTTCTTTTTATTTTTCTTTTTCTACATTCTTTTTCTTTTTTCCCAGAGGATTTCTGCAGGCAGCTCAGGAAGTGTCACCATACTCGTGTAATCTACGGCCGGCACATGGTCGCCCTTCAACTTCCACTTCATGTGGTATACAAAAGTGGTCAAGAGGGTTCCTAATTGCACATATGCAAACTGCTCTCCAATACATCTGTGTCTGCCCCCACCAAATGGCAAGTACGAAGAGCCTACACCTTTAGACACTTTACCGAACCCATAATCAACCTCGTCTGCATCCTTAGAAGGCATGTTGGCCTCGTCCCATCTGTGTGGGTCGAATGTCGATGCGTTCTTGTAGTACCTCTCACTGGTATGCGCATACCCTGGAGACACCAATACATGGTGTCCCTTGGGAACAACATACTTTGTTCCGGGCACCACCATGGGAGACATGACTTTTCTAAAGATCGAGTGCAATGGCATGTGCATTCTCAAGGTTTCCTTGATGGTGTTATTCACAAGCGGCATCTTCTGCAAGTCCTCGTACGTCAAGTCGCTGAGATTGCCCCCCTTTGCTAAAAGGGCTTCTTGGATCTCTTGATAGAGTTCCTCTTGCAACTCTGGCTTCTCCCCAAGATGCAACAAGAACCACGCAGAGGTGGACGCACTTGTGTGCTGTCCTCCCATCAATACCCCAATCAACAAATTAGCAATCTCCTGGTCGGACATTTGCACTCCGTCCTTATACGTCGACTTGGTCATCAATGAGCTGATCAAGTCTTGGTGCTCATCAACAGTACCGGTTTCTCTTCTCTTTGTAATCTCCTTCATATAGGTGGAAGAGATCTTCTTTTGTGCAACATCTCTTCTCCAGTAATGGGGCAATGGCAAGTGAGGAAATACAAAGTTCACAGGGGTAAACCCTTTATCCAAGTCGGAGTACAATTGTGCAAACAGCTCATCAAACCTATCTCTCATCTCCTTACCCATCAACGAGCGCGAGGCTGTGAATATCGTGATCTCAGGTTGTGTCTTCATCACATCGGCAACTCCGCTACTCCTCTTGTCAAGACTAAATGCTTCGTTATTGGTAAAGTACTTTATGATCTCCTCTCGAATCAAAGGCACATACTTTCTAAACGAGTCGGTGGTCAAGGCAAACTTGGCAAACTTTTTCTGCTCCATCAACCGCGCGTTGGAACAGTCATAGATAACACCTTTGCCAAACACAGGCGTCGTCAAATGCTTATACGCCTCCTCGGCAGAGACCTCAGACAACTTGGCATTCAAGATAAACTCATGGCCCTTGGGACCTAAATAAACAGTCATAACACTGCCCATAAGCACAAACGCAAAAACGTCTCCATACTTTTCTCTGCACTGTTCAAAAAACACATATGGTTGCAGACCAAACGGAACAGCTGACCCGATCCAAGGTATCCAGTAGAAGACTAAGGGGACACGGTCTTTTCTAAACGAGTAAACCAACTGCCACACTAAGTTGTAGATAAATGGAACAACAATTATAAATGCTACTTGCTGCGCTGTGGAAAGCGCTTGGAAGTAGCTGTATCCAGAGACAAGTAAATCTACAAGCAACATCTTAATAGTATCAAGGACTAACTCTTCTATTTCTCAGGGTTTTGCTCACCGTTTATATAATCTCTTATGGTCTGACTCCGTCGTTTACGAGAGAAAGAAAAAAAAAAAAAATTCTTCATCGTATCACAAACACTACATTAGTAACATCCCATAAAAACAAACCTTTTTTTATTGCAAGCTATTTAAGGGTATTCCCATCAGTTTCGCCCGGCGTAGCAAGTCCTGCTGGTCCTGCTTCATTCTATCGTTCTTCGACTCAAGAAATTTTATATACTCAATTGACTTTGCAAGGATCGTTCCTTTGTTTAGTTTCCGCGCCGGCTCAAGCCCTTCCAAGTCTATATCTATTGCTGAGCTCAACTCCTCGTCCTCTTCGTCACTATCATCCTCCAGCCTCATTCTCTCCTCGTGCTTCTTCATCGACAACACTTTCAACGTGGGAACGGATTCTTGTAGCGCATTGAACTTGTCGTTGATCTTGTTCCTGTACCGCTGCTCTATAACATTATGTGCAGATTTAACACGCGGTCTTCCGGGTCGTGCAGAAACTCCGCTTGTCGGTAGAGACAGCGTCGACCTTGTGTATAAAGAGGGTCTCTGCCTGTCCTTTGACGTACTGCTGGGCGTCAGCGGCGAGGAACTATCTTGGAAAACTTGCGGATAAGGCGTCTCCATGGATAAGGGTGACCCTAATACCGGCACAGTCGAAAGGGCTGTGTCTCTACAAGGGATTGGAATCTGCTGGGGCATCGGATGCACCTGCCCTTGCACCTGCCCTTGCACCTGCCCTGTCATTTGCTGTGCCATCTGTCCCGCTAGTTCTTGCTCGTAATTCACATACTCTGCATCCAAGTACTCAGTACCACCCTCAGGCGTGCCCCGCCCACGCCCATTACTCATATACTCACTCAACCCAAAGTCTATATCAACAGGGAACGAAGATGACTCAGTAGGCACCCTTCTCGCCGAACTGGCGTCTCCTTGGCCAAGAAGACATAAGGGCTCACTCTGCATATCCTCTGCTGGGATAAACGTATTGTACTCCAGTAATCTAAAAGACATCACTTCTAGGGGTGGCCTTCAGATTGAAAACAAAAAAAAAAAAACGAAAAAGAGAGAGACGTACGGACTCGACCTACTTATAGCCACAAGTACACTTGCCAATGATTTGGTTTCTTTTTCCCCAACCGTTCGTTCTTAGTTGAAGTCTGCAAAGATCTGTAAACCTGGTTTGGAACTGGAGATTTTCTTATAGGTCATTTTCGGGGTAGTTTATAGTCTCTGCTGCAAAATGCATACCCCTTGAAAAAAACAAACAGAAAACAGAAAGCACATTGGACTCACTGGCCATATTGGCCATACCTTTTCTTTCTTTCCATTTCTTTTTCATCACCCCATTATGACCAACCGTTACATGCCCCTCTCTGTGTGATCCAATCTTGAAACCACAACTCGATCAACTTTATCACACACTCACAACTGGCTGGCGATATATGGGTAGTGTTCCAAACACAAAAGCCAACTAATTTTCAAGAAATCATACGATTCCTGAAATCAATATTCGAGTACGCACTTCCTGCACCTAGGTCCTATAGCTTTAAACTCCGTCCTGGTACTGCTTGGTGCGCTATGGCTGCGGTATGGCTGCGGTATTGGTACTGTATTGGTACTGTATTGGTACTGTATTGGTACTGTATTGGTGTACTGCTCTGCTCCCACTGCTCTGGTGTACTGCTCCCCTTCTACACCTCCCTTTCCTTTTCTTTTCTTTTTTTTTTTTTTCTTTTTTTTTTTCTTCACTTCAAAGCACATATCAACAATGACAGACTTGCATGAACTCTGTAATCTCAGAGATAGACCTATCACTTACACATACTTGGATAGGTTGACCCAATTGATGAACAGCGGCGTCCCTGCGACGTACACCGTAGAAGAGGCCACAAGCCGAGCACTAGCAGCAACAACCACGCCCCTTCATTTGCTCTGCAATGCCATTCCTCCCGACTTGGACAAAAGTGAACTCGCGGTTGTTGAAGAGATGGTCGATATACTATTTGAACATGGAGCAGGGTGGAGCTTGACGGATGCCAATAACGAAACGCCAGGGTGCATATTGATCCGGCGTGATTTGGCTAGAGTGTTTCCGTCCATCTATGATAGAATCGTAGATGCTGGTGTGAGAGCAGAATTGCTTTTAAGGAAAATGGCCGAGTTTGGCCTTGCAGACGGCTTTACTTCTGCAGAGGACGTCGACCCTGCACTGAACCAGCAAGCATACCTTGACACCAAGCTTGAGTATGTAGAGAATGCTTTGGTGACCAAGGATTCTAGGGATGCTGTGATGATGGACTGGGAAAGAGAGATTATGCAATTGGGTGCAGACTCCATCTTTCTAGGTGCACAACAGGATAAAGATGTTTCTGTGTTGAACATTGGGTTTGGTATGGGGATCATAGACCATATGATTCAGGCGAAAAACCCAACGAAACACTACATCTGTGAAGCGCACCCCGATGTGTTGGCCAAGATGCAACTGGACGGATGGTTCGATAAGCCGAATGTGGTGGTGATGCCAGGAAGGTGGCAGGATAATCTCAGCAAGCTTCTCAACGATAACGTTGTGCTTGACGGGATCTACTACGACACGTTTTCTGAACACTATAGCGATATGCTTGACTTGTTTGACTATGTTGTAGCATTATTGAAACCAAAAGGCGTGTGCTCCTTCTTCAACGGGCTTGGTGCGGATCGACAAGTGGTGTACCATGTGTACAACAAGTTGATCGCTATTGATCTTGAGCAGTATGGGCTCAAGTGCGATATCACAGAGGTGAATGTGCCAAAAGAGGTGCATACAGATACAGCTGTCTGGGACGATGTGAAAAGGAGCTACTTTGCGTGTCCCATATACTATCACCCAGAGATCAAATTTATAGATTTTTAAACCGTTACCAACTTTTTTTCGGCTTCCACGTGACAGCCTATACCACAGAATGCCTCGTCTAATGCTCTTTGGAATACCAACTCGAGTCTCCATCCTGCGGCCAAATACTCCTTCTTGGACGATAGCTCAAAGATATATGGGTCGTGGTACTCCTCTGTGTTGTACATTGGCGATGCACGATCTCCTTCAAATGGCGTGAATGGTATACTATTATTGGGTTCGCTTTGCTTTGGGATAAACTGTTGGTCCAACTTGTTTGTAATCTGCTGCAACTGTTTCTTTCTTAGCGAGTTGCGTTTATTCAATTGCATCTGGTGATGCTGGATCAACTCTGCTGAGCTCATGTCACTATTCGACATTCTATCCAAAAGCTCCTGCTGCTGCAACTTCTTAAACTCAAGGTCCTCCATCTCCATTTTTCGTTGGATCTTTAGCTTTTCCTGTTTCAATCTTTCCATTGCATCTTGATACTTGGTCAAGTTGGCCGTTCTCTGCGACTCGCGCATATTCTTTTCGAGTATTTCTATCTTGTGCTCTTGTTCATATTGAGCTAGATCCTGCTCCGTTTTCTCCACCTCGATGCCATTACTCAATTTGAAAACAATCTCTTCAACAAGTTCAAGGTACTGGTTATACTCTTCGAGGGTAGCAAAGTCCTCCTGTGTCTTGTTATAAATACCGCCCACTTTCCTCCTCACATCGATCTCCTTTTCAATCTTCAAGTCGCCAAACACTTGCTGCTTGAACTTGTTTTTTCGAAGGATCTTGCCACATTTCGGATACGGACATGGTGCAGGACCAAGTGAAAATATCCTATCAACACATGACTCGCATATCTTGTGGTAGCACTCGGGGTTGATGAGAAATGTCATGGACGGCGAGAGGTACTTGTCCGTTTTACATATCGGACACATGTCCGGGAGGTCATCCATGGTACAACTCTTTATACCAAAATGAAGCAAAAAAAGAAAAAAAAAAAAATTGAAAAACAATTAAAAAACTTCTTGTTCCTCCTCTTTTATCATCAGAGATGAGTGATGATAAAGGCCATGCATGTGCTTATTGCGGTGTAGACGCGCCCAATACCATCATCAAGTGCAACACGTGCCACAAATGGTTCTGCAACGACAAGACCAACACCGTCTCCAATAGCACCTCCTCCTCCAACAATGGCTCCTACGGTAGTTCCTCTTCGCATATTGTTACACACTTGGTGATGTCACGCCACAACCAAGTGAGCTTGCACGAAGAGTCTGATCTTGGAGACACCACGCTCGAGTGTTACAACTGCGGCAACAAGAATGTGTTTATGTTGGGGTTTGTCTCGGCAAAGCAGGAGTCTGTGGTGGTGATTCTATGTCGGTTACCCTGCGCGCGGTCCAAGGATATCAACTGGGATACAAGTCACTGGCAGGCGCTCATTGAAGACCGGCAGTTTCTTCCATGGCTAGCGCCGCCGCCAGATCAAGAGGCACTAATCAAGGCTCGACAAGTGACTCCTCAACAGATTACCAAGTTGGAGGCTCAATGGAGGCTCAATCGTGCAGCAACCATCAATGATGTTGTCGACAACAACATCACCAATGAGGAGGAGATATTGCCAATCTTGATGAGGTATAATGATGGATTCCAATACCAAAGATCATTTGGGCCTCTAGTCAAGGCCGAAGCCGACTATGACAAGAACTTAAAAGAGTCACAAGCACTCGAGCACATCCAAGTCAAGTGGGCACTAGGCTTGAACAACCGCCACTTGGCGTCGTTTGCATTATCGACATACGAGACAACAGACTTGAAGGTTGCTGTTGGGGACGAGATCATTCTTAGGTACAGCGGCAGTGCGATGGAGCCCTGGGAAGGACGTGGGTTTATCTTGCGCTTGCCCAACTCGCATCAAGAAGAGTTTACATTAGAGCTCAATCCTAGTAAGCAAGCGCCTCCTACAACTCTCACCACCGACTTCACCGCGGAGTTTGTATGGAAGGGCACATCCTATGACCGTATGCAACAAGCAATGAAGGACTTTGCCACAAACGAGGAGTCTGTGTCATCCTACATCTACCACAAGCTTCTTGGACACAATGTTGCGCCAGTCGAGCTTGACATCAAGATGCCAAAGCACTTTTCACATCCAAAACTAACCGAGTTGAATGTGTCGCAAACAAATGCCGTGAGGTCTGTTTTGCAAAGACCGCTCTCGCTCATCCAGGGTCCGCCTGGTACAGGCAAAACCGTGACGTCTGCAACCATCATCTTCCACTTGTCACAATTGAACAGAGAGAAAATATTGGTTTGTGCACCATCAAACGTTGCAGTTGACCACTTGGCTGAGAAATTGAACATGACTGGGTTGAAGGTGGTGCGGCTTACTGCGAAATCACGCGAGGACGTTGAAAGCTCAGTTAGTCACTTGGCACTACACAATATGGTAGACAATTCAGCCAAAGGTGAATTGAAAAAGCTCATCAAGTTGAAAAGAGAAGTTGGCGAGCTTTCCAGTGACGACTCGCAAGCTTACATCAAGCTCTTGAGAGTATGTGAGCTGAGGATATTGAGCAAAGCCGATGTTGTGTGCTGTACATGTGTTGGTGCCGCCGACAAACGGTTGGCGCAGCTCAAGTTTCGAACTGTGTTGATTGACGAGAGCACACAAGCCTCGGAGCCAGAAGTCTTGATTCCTATAGTCAAAGGAGCCAAACAGGTGATTCTCGTGGGGGACCACCAACAGTTGGGCCCAGTTATTCTCGATAGAAAAGCCGCCGATGCTGGATTGAAACAATCGCTTTTCGAACGCTTGGTGTTTCTCGGTCACGTGCCTATTAGATTGGAAGTGCAGTACCGGATGCACCCGTGTTTGTCTGAGTTTCCAAGTAACATGTTCTATGAAGGGTCTTTGCAAAACGGAGTCACCAGCGACGATAGGGTGGTTTCAGGGGCAATGTTTCCGTGGCCTGTACCCGAAACACCAATGATGTTCTGGGCAAACTATGGACGCGAGGAGTTGAGTGGTAGTGGTAACTCTTACTTGAACCGAGTCGAGGCTATGAACGTAGAGAGGATCATCACTAGACTATTCAAAGACGGGATCAAGCCTGAACAGATTGGTGTTATCACACCCTATGAGGGCCAGCGTGCATACCTTGTTCAGTTTATGTCTATCAACTCTACACTATTGGACAAGAGGGATGAGTACCTTGAAGTTGAAATCACTAGTGTTGACGCGTTCCAAGGACGCGAAAAGGATTTCATTATTCTTAGTTGTGTGCGTGCCAACGATTCCCAAAGTATTGGGTTTTTAAGTGATCCACGAAGATTGAATGTTGCATTGACAAGAGCAAAGTATGGGTTGCTTGTATTGGGCAACCCACGCGCCCTTTGTCGCAACAAGTTGTGGAACCACTTGCTCATCCATTTCAGAGAAAAGGGGTGTTTAGTAGATGGTCCATTGGATAACTTGCAGATGTCGATGGTGCAGTTGAATAATTATGAGAGAAAGGCAGCAAAAACAGCAGCAGCAAAGGAAAGAGAGACACCTCTTGCCATACCGCATGCGCCAGGGCTCAAGGAGTCTCTCTGGCCGCCATTAAGCACCACCAATTATACCAGTGCAAACACCATCAGTGCCAACTTCTACAGCAAGTTGCATAAGCTCGACGAGAAATATGAAGGTAGGTACATTGGAGAGAGTATAGAGGATGATATTAGGAGTATAACAAGCTCCTTTGCAGAGAGGATAAATATTAACATGTAACTGGTAGCTTTAAAAATGAATAACCTCCCCCTTTTTTCTTCCCTTTTTTTCCCTTTTTCCTTTTTTTTTTTTTTTTTTCTTTTTTCAAGTCGAAAACAACAACATACACTTCGTCACGACACAGAGTTTCCATTTATGAGTCACCATCGTAAAAAAAAGGAGCAGTACAATCAGAAATCACAGAAGCGGCCACGCGATGCAGAACTACACGCATCATTAACAGAGTCTCACCATACAACAACCACCGACCACACAATTGACTATCAAGGGTTAGCCGCAGAGTCCGCAGCAGCGACCGCCGCGGCAGCCACGGCATCGGCAGCAGTAGCCGCAAGCAAGAGACAACACCGGGACCAAGAACAGGAACAGGTACGAGAACGGTCGGAGTTTGGACCATCGGCATGGCACCACGTGCATATGACCAACATGAAAAACCCACACCGAATGAAACTCTCACCTGAAGATGTCAAGTTGATCTTATACTTGATTGTGGAGGTGAAGCCATTCAAGTATGTGGGCAATAGATCGCAGAGCCAGACTAGGAAATGGGAGCTTATCCAGAACAAGTACTACGATATGAAATTGAAGGAGCAGAATAACACCAACTTCATAGTCCCCACTGTGCGTACGTTGCAACGACAACTAGTTGCGGCAATACGCAAGGGGGAGTCTGTGCGTAACCAGCAGTTGGAAAGTGGAATAGACACTTTGCATGCGATTCCAAACACTTTGGCTGAGATCGACGCAGATGAGTACTACACCTTTCAGCACATCACATTGATGAGTTCGCCAGAAGAGCTTGAACGTGCACTACTTGATCTACATGAGCTCAGCGATAAGATCAAGCAGTTGAAACTAGAGAGCAGTAATCTTATGAAGGGAGGTGGAGGACCTCGCATCAAGTCGTCGCCGGCGATATCCCTCAGCAACTCAATGGAGCTTCTCGACACATACTCGTCGTCCACCACTCAACGGTTAGAGGAGTTGCTGACGTTGTTGCACGACCAGCTCGGTAGGTGTAAGGAGGAGGTGCAAAGTGTGTCTGGGGATTTCCACAAGGCGTTTGAGTTGTTAGAGTCGATATTGGTGCATGCACATGAGGTCCAGGTCACAATGAAGAGGGATACGGAGTTTGTCAAGGCGAAAGTGAACCGGATCTTGGAGCTTCACGTGGAAAAGATGGAGCGTGCCAAGGAGGAGTTCTTAGTCAAGCAAGCAGATTATGGGAGGCAGATCATCTCGATCTTCAAAGGCGAGTTTGCTCTTTCCGGAAACGAGCATCTTGCCAACAAGTTTGCAAATATTGAGGAGATGTTGGAGTAGGGAAAAAAGAAAATAAAAAAGAAGGGTAAATATTTTTTAGTGTATATCTGTTGCAAAATATAGAGACCTCCTCAAAATGTTGTGTCTGATTGTGTACCAGCTTCTGCTTTTCTTGCATCTCGTGCTAGCTCACGAGGCGTATCCGATACATTATTTCCTGGAAACGTCGCTCAGCGACGAGGAGATTGTCAAGCGCGCTGTACAGGACCTACACAATATCGATGCAGCGACCGATTTAAACGAATGCTTGACATGCAAGGCGCGGCTCCAACTAGCCAAGTTCTTAGGATTAACGCGGCCCGACTTGATTCCTCAAGTATTCTCCATTTGGTGCATTGAAGCCGAGTATGATGAGATCCAATGTCATATGAACTATGGGTACCCGAGCGAGGACTATTCCACCACAGGAAACGACTTTGCCAAAGTGGCTAGTTTGATGAACCCTTCCGGGTTGGACGGCGACTATTTCTGCTACTATCACGATAGCTCGTGCCATGTTTTGCCCGAGACTCCAATGATCGATATGAGCAACATGTGGCCACCAAAGCCAAGAAACTACCAGCCGCCAGATGGAAGCGGCGAGGTGTTTCACGTGCTACACATAAGCGATATCAACTTGCAGCTAGACTATACAGTGTTTTCGGAAGCCAATTGTACACAGAGCTTGTGCTGCTCGCCACAGTGCCGCAACCAGAAGGCGACTGCGCCGCATGTCAATGAAAACGCCAACTCTGGGTACTACGACAGCAGCTACAGCAAGAACCATTTTGAAAAGGGGAAATACTTGGATATATCCAAAGTGCGCAAGCCTACATGGTCGCCTGCACGACAGTTTGGCGAGTACACATGCGACACGCCAGTTCTCTTGTTGAACAATACCATGCAGTGTATAAGAGACTTGCATCAAAACCACCTCTCGTTCCAATTTGCCCTCTTCACCGGCGGTACCGTTGACCATCTGGACAGATGCTTTATGAGCAAAGAAAAAAACATCAAGTCTCAAGAGACGAGTTACCGGATCATGAAACATTACTTGGACACGGTTGACGTGATTCCAACGTTTGGCACACGTGACATTTTCCCTATGAACCAGCTTCCGCAAAAGAATCTTAGCGAAAACTCCAATACTTACCAGTGGCAATTCGACTTGATTGCCGACTTGTGGCTGGAACTAGGGTGGGTGGACCACGATACGGCCAAGCAAATCAGGTACACCCAAACGGGGTTCTCACTACTCGCCATGGAGGGCAAACTCAAAATCATTTCCCTTAATAGTAATGTGTGGAATGTAAAGAATTTGTATGCGTTTTGGAACGTGCTCAATGTGGACTCGTATGGAGTTTGGAAGTTTCTTATCAACGAGTTGCTTGACTCGGAAAGAAACCATCAAAGAGTCTGGATAATAGCGCATCTTCCGCCGAGCTACCAATCGATCCCTTTACCTACCAAGATATTCACCAACATTATAGAGCGGTTCTCTCCAAGAGTGATTGCTGCCATATTCTTTGGCTATATCCAAGTCGATACCTTTGTCATCCAGTATGGAAGCGACGGCACTGACAAAAAGGAGTTGGAGAATGCTATCAACCATGCATTGATAGGACCGCTGGTGAGTCCATTTTCCGGTGTAAACCCCTCGTGGAGGTACTATGCAGTTGACCTGAAGAGCTTCAGTATAGTCAACTCGTTCACATACTATACGCCTCTAGACAAATCGTTTCGCAACGATGGCGCCGAGCCCAACTGGGAGTTTGCGTACTCTGCACGAGACACGTATGACCCGGAGATGGCATGGCCGCTGGAGTGTGGATTGACCACTGAGTGGTGGCACAATGTCAGCAGGAAGATTGCCGAGGTTCCCGAGTTGGAGCTCATGTACCAGAGATTGGAAACACGATGGACGGATCGGCCTGTTGACACGGATAGTGTGTGCAAAGTAACGAGTTTCACGGTGGACGCAAGAAAACAGTGCATGCTCACTGAGGACCAGGATAACTATATCGAGCCAACTGTACAAAATGATTATATTCCGTATATACATGTGGATAGGGACGTGGTGGAGTATGTAGAGAAGGAGGAGGAGGAGGAGAAAGAGCAGCAGCAGCAGCAGCAGCAGCTTGCAAATGAGTGGGAACAGCATTATATCGAGAATAACGCCACTATCATCACTGCAAAGCCAATCCCCAAGAGAAAGGGCAAGTCGCTCCACCTAAGTGCACATCTCTAAAGAAAGCTAATAAATTACTAGTATTTATATTTGTATCTATTAATAAAAGGGTATATATATGTGAGAATAAATAGGGTATCAAAATCATGTCCATGTTGGAGCAAAGTTTAGTGGTGGTGCAGGGTAATGTTCTGGGTGCAGCACACTAGAGAGGAACTCCTCAAACTCAAAGTTTTGCAGCGGGAAAAGCTCCACGTCTGAGGAGTACGACGATGCAGGGGTTAGTGGGTGCAATTGTTGCTCTTGGGGTAGGTTCATTGCAATTTGTTCGTTTAGCATCATAAAGTCGTCTAGACTGACGTCGGAGGAGGTAGAGTCCGAGTATTCCATGGGGATATACTGCGATGAGGAAATGGAGGAGGGTGTTGGTATTTCGTGTACTGAAGCGCGCTTAGTGTGCAGAGGCTTCCTGATAGAGCCGTCGGAGATGGACCTGTTATGTTTTGGTTGGTATGTTTTAAACTGAAGCTGACCCGCAGCTTGTTTTCTTTTTCTCAACTTTGGTGTGAAGTGGGGGGGATCCTGCTGCTGGTTGGGGGGATCTTGTTGCTGGTGGTGGTGGTGCTGTTGTTGCTGTTGTTGTTGCTGCTGCAACAACTGCTGTTGCAATTGCTGGATTTGAAGATGTTGCTGCAACATTGCTTGCTGGTACCCGTATAGCTGTTGCGACAAGTAGCTCTCGGTAACATCAACGGTTTCTTGCAGGATCGGTTGTGTTTGACTCCAATCAAACCCCAAATTCATTATCCCTAGACCCAACTCACCACCATCATGACTACCAGGCAAGTCAAATAGCGACTCTTCAACAGATGTGCAATCTCCAGTGGAAAGGGTAGGCGAAGGGACCTGCTGTACAACAGGCGAGGCCTTTACTGTTTCCACACAGTCTTGCGACTTTACAGGAGACAAGTCAACAAACACATAATCCTTTGGTTTTCCAGGTTTGTTTTTGGGTCTTCTTAATGGAGGTCTTTTGACAGTAAAGTTGGCAGCAGCAGCAGCAGCAGCAGCAGCAGCAGCAATCTTCAATGAACTGTTTAAACACTCGGCGGATGTGAGAGATGAGGACGATGCAGATGAGCTCTTGCACGATCCTGAGTTTGTTCTCTTCACTCTCCACAATTTCTTACCGTTTGCAGGGGGGAGTACACTAAGCAAGAGAGAGAGAGTTAGTAAAAGATTAATGTGGGATGGCTTCCTCGGCTGTATCAACATACACGTTTGAACTCATATTTGAATACTTGATATCAGAGGAGTTTGCACTTTTTGTTATTTCTCATGGCATCTCTCCTGCTATATATATATTCTATGTTCTTTATTGTTGATTGAAACAATAAACACAAAGCTAAAGTTTGACTCTTTGTCGTTCCCTTGTTTCCCTGCTCCTTCTCTCCCATCTCTCTCATCTCTCTCATCCCCCCCCCCCCCGCCCCCTTGTGCAGATGAGAGTTTCATACAGTAAAGGGCCCGGCGAGGGGTACGGTTTGTGTGATTTTTGAATAGTTTGGCCAAGAACGCTCCCAGTGATCTGTGTGTTTTACCCCTAGATGCATTAAACGCTAACCTTAATTACCCAGTGCAAGAAAGTTGACTAATTAGGAAATTTATGTGCATTGAAGACAATAGGGAGTACTGATTTACAGTTTTCCAATTTACCTGAATGGGTAATATGAGGGGCAACCTAATTTAATGAAAGCCATAATAGCTAAAGAGAAAAAAAAAAAAGATTTTTTTGATTGTCAGTATTTGAGGCAGTTGGGCATAAATGAGACAACTAAGTGGTAAACAATGAGGGCACTATACCATTTGAACAGTTGAGTGTTGGTGGGGGCGGGGTAAAACGACGAGTTTGTCCTTTTTCTCAATTCTTGAAACTGACGAGACAAAAAAAAAAAAAACGACTCAAAAGGTTATACCTTAATTTGTTTGGCTTCTTTACCCCTGACCCTGACCCGTATGTCCTCATTGACACTGTATTGCTGATAAAGGGTATGTTGATGAATGGTTGATTGTAGTATAAGGTTGCAATTTATCATTTAGACTAAATAGGCAATCCACCACTTGTATAATTTACTGCACAAGTACCATTCATTTTTTTAGCCGCAGGAACAATAGTAATTAACCAAAAATGGCAATTTTTGGATACATTTGAGATGTGCTCGATAAATGTTGGGAAGGAAAGGCAAGCTCGAAAGAGATCTTGGGACTCTGTGCCTTGTAATCTTGGGACTCTGTGTCTTGTAATCTTAGGACTCTGTGTCGGAATCTTAGGACTCTGTGTCGGAATCTTAGGACTCTGTGTCTTTGATGCCGGTCCCTGAGCGAGTTCATGCCGTGCTTGACCCCCACAACTCTCCAATATTTCACCATTTCAGCCTGGCGTACTTCCAATTCCCTGCCCCTCAATTCTACCCCAAAAATAGAGCAAGTATGCAAATCCCATTTTAAAGTATACCATTGTAACTCCGTTATTATGTCTTTATTATTATAACCATCACTAACTATCTCCCTTGCATTTGTATCATTCCTATTTAGTCATATCCTGTAAAATGAATGACTAAACAGGAAGGTTAAGCTTGTATCACAAAAGGAAAAGTTTTCATGTTGGGAGTAGTATGAGAATGAAATATAGAGAATGACATTATGAAGCACCATATTGTAGTGCACCATACTATGGAGCATTGCTTATGGAGCATTACACTATGGAGCATTACACTATGGAGCATTACACTATGGAGCATTACACTATGGAGCATTACACCATAGGGAATGACACTATCTCGCTCTCCTCGATAGTGTCATAGTGTCATAGTGTCATGTAGTGAATTTCAAATGAAATAAACTTTCTTCTCCCTAAACTATTCTCTCCATGTTCTGTTCTCCCCTCTACGAGATACTTTGTGTTTTCTTTTTCCACCTCCACTTTCCTAATTAGTCCACTTTTTCTAATTGCTGTATACACTATCAGCATGACAGGTTTTTCTTTTTTTCTTTTTTTTTTGGGGAGTACAAGAAATTGGTTGGGGACAAGAGGAGGGACTAACTAAGGGACTACTTTGGATACCCTTGGGTATCTACGATTCCCTAGTGTATTCAGGCTATTCGGAAAACATAACTTAAAGTCGTAAACATAATACCAAAAGGTTACACAAAAAATACTACACACTGAATTAGCTTAATTGATATCAAGCCAAACGTTTCACGGGAGAGAGGGGCACTAATTTGTAAAAGATGAGCGGGGTCCTCATAAGGCAAGGAGGGGCAGCAAAGGAAGAGAGGAAAAAAAAGAAAGAAAAAAAAAAAAAAACACTCTTGCCCCACCATTTGATACTTAACGTATTTCAAACAGTACATCAAATAGTATATCGAACATGTTTAGTGGAATTTCCCCGTATGAGGGGCCATATCGAGGGGAAGCCGTCCCCGCAATAACCATATCTCCTTATCACACAAAAATAGAAAAAGGGATACTCATATAAGATACTGGTAAAAGATACTACTGGTCTCCTTATTCATTTGTCTCAGTTTTCGTTTCCTGCATTTTTTTCCAGATCCGCTCCTTTGCTTCTGGCTTCAAATCTAAGGTGGCCGTCTCCATTACAGTCATTTTGAATGGCACTTCTTCTCTCTGTCGCCTTGCCACCTCCTCTGCAGAGTGAGGCTCATACTTGATAAACTGAAAGTCGGCACCTGCTTTATAGGTGATATATGCCCCCGCAAGCACAGCAAGTGTGCCCACCACTATTCGATGCACCATAGGTGCACCCTGATTCAACACTCTTTTCATCTAATAGCAAAGGAATAACAAATAAGAAGAGGGAAAAAACAAAACAAAATATACACATAAAAAAGAATACACCAAAAACATATTATTGCACACGACTTTTTCCGACTCTCTCTCTTTTTCCTTTTTTTTCCAGAAAAAAGATCTCTTAGTGACACACATACCAAGCTGAGCTATTTACCATGGCTGCACTCTCCAAACGGATCCTCAAGGAAACAGAACGGTTGGTGAGTGATCCTGTTCCTGGAATAACAGCAACACCATCAGAGGACAATCTTCGGTATTTTGAAGTGACTATAGATGGCCCCAACCAATCACCGTATGCCAGCGGCATATTCCACCTCGAACTCTACTTACCAGATGACTACCCAATGTGCGCGCCAAAAGTGCGTTTTCTCACAAGGATATACCACCCAAATATAGACAAGTTGGGGAGAATATGTCTCGACGTGCTCAAGGATAACTGGTCGCCCGCGCTACAGATCCGCACAATCTTGTTGAGCATACAGGCATTGCTAGGTGCACCCAATCCTGATGACCCATTGGCAAACGATGTTGCTGAAGACTGGAAGAGGGATGAGAAGAAGGCCATAGAGGTGGCTAAGGAGTGGACAAACATGTATGCTGAAAAGAAAAAATTAGCATAAGAGTATATAGTAGTATAGTGGTGTTGCACTAAAGAAAGAAGAATGAAAAAAAAAAAAGCGCATTTTTTTGTGCACTTTTGAGTCCAAACAAGTAGAGGAGAACAAAAAGAAGTGAGATGAATAAGTTTTAATAGTTGAGTGATTTGTAGATTCTGCATCCAATGGCGCACTAGGTCTGCCGATGCCATCCGGACAACGGAAAAATATAAAGGCCGCATTTGGTTTATGACCGCGTTTAATTTATGGGCGCATTTGGTTTATGGCCGCATTTGATTTTATAACCGCGTCTTCCTTTTAATGACAACGGGGGGGGGATCCACCAGCCAATAGACTACACGATACAGCGCAACACAGCACTCCTAGACTACTCATCTCCTGAACTTCACATCCCTTCCCCTACATCCTCTCCTTTATATGCTCTCCTTTATATGCTCTCCTTTATATGCTCTCCTCTAGCTTCCCCCACTGTCTCCCTTTCCAACCTCCATTATTTTAGTCCTTCCTTTTTCCTTCTCTTTTCTTTTCTTTTTATTTTTTTTTTATTATATTTTTTTTATTTTTTCAATTTCCATAGTTTTGCATCTTACTTCCAACAGGAGAGCAACGTTTTATCAGATACCAGATCTGAGATCTATATAGAGCCAGACTGGTGAATACCTTCTTGAATTGTTTCCCGCAAAATGGTCAAAGATAAGGCTACAAAGAGCCCCTTTGTAGATCCACTGGAACGGTTCCCGGAAACGCCGAGAAATACGCATTTTGACCGAAGAGATTTCTCTTATGAAGGAACGTCGAATGATTTGTTTTCTGCACCACCAACACCACAGTTGAATACGGATAGATTTGACCGTGGCAGATCCTCTTCATTGAGGTTCCAGTTACCCGATGATCAGCAAGAGCAGCAGCAGCAGCAGCAGCAGCAGCAGCAGCCAACACCACCATCGTCATCTCTGCACAATCCACAGTCGCCGTTTCTTGATGATTCCATAATGGAAGAAGTCAGCTTGGACAAACCCAAGATGGAGGAGCACGAGTTCACTAAGGAGTTTGCTGAGGGCGCACCAACAAAGAGACACAGATGGGGTACGACGCGAAACAAGAACGGTAAGCCAAAGAAGGAGAACATTAGCCGGTCCAGAACGCTACACCGGATCCTACATCCACGGCATCATAGCGATGGTCAACACAAGCCGCTGCTGCTGCTGCTGTTGAAAGGGAGGTTGTACTCTATAAGGAAACCAAACACGCACTCGATTGAGTTTCCAGAACTCCACCACCATGAGTCCGATTCGGACGACAACACTGATCCCGAGGCAAGCGATGTCAAAAATAGGAAAAAGGAAAAACGTACTGTTGTTTTCAATAAAGAACTACCCCCAGAGTATACGGACCCAGCAACAGGCGCGCCAATCACAAACTACCCGCGGAACAAAATCAGAACTACAAAGTATACACCCATATCGTTCTTGCCGAAAAACATACTCCATCAATTCCTCCATAACATTGCCAACATTTACTTTCTTGCATTGGTGATCTTGGGTGCTTTCCAGATCTTTGGTGTTCCGTCCCCAGGAATGGCTGCTGTGCCCTTGATTGTCATTGTGTTCATCACTGCTATAAAGGATGCCATCGAAGACTCAAGAAGAACCATTACAGACTTGGAAGTTAATAACCAAAACACGCACATTCTTGCACAAGCAGAGGAAAATAACAATGATGACTACATATATGAAAACAGAAATGTCAATGACGAGAAGGTGTCGCTTTGGAGAAAGTACAAGAAATGGAACACAAAGCTTTTAGCACGCGTATGGGGCGCGTCCAAGCGTAACCTAACAAAAGAAGGCAGAGCAAATAAGGTGAGGAAAAACATCAATGCGGAAGACCAGGGGGGCAGAAAATCGTTTGAAAGTGACATCACAGCTACGGGGTCCAATGATGAGGAGGAGGGTGATCCGTTTACTGATACATTACGCAAATCGTTCCAACGTAATAGCCGCAGCGGGTATAGACATCCAAAGACACTCAGGTTTGCGAAAAAGTACTGGAAGGACGTGAAAGTAGGTGATGTGCTTCGGATATATAACAACGAAGAGATCCCTGCAGATGTGGCCATTCTCGCAACCAGTGACGACGACAACTGTTGCTTTGTTGAAACAAAGAACCTCGATGGTGAGACCAACTTGAAAGTAAAACAGTCGTTGAAATATTCTTCGGATAAACTTAAAAGAGCCGACGACTTGGTGGATAAGTCATTTGAGATTGACTCTGAAGGCCCGCATGCAAACTTATACTCATACGAGGGAAACCTCAAGTACACATCAAGAGGAGGCCAAGAGGTGCAGGAACCCGTCACCATCAACAACTTGCTCCTCCGTGGGTGCACTTTGCGAAACACCAAATGGGTCATTGGGATAGTCATGTTCACAGGAGACGATACAAAGATTATGCTCAATGCAGGCGCAACACCAACAAAGCAATCACGCATGTCGCGTGAGCTCAACTACTATGTGTTGTTGAACTTTGTATTGCTTTTCATAATCTGTTTTGTTTCTGGTTTGATCAATGGATTATACTATAGGAAAAAGAACACTTCGCGAGATTTCTTTGAGTTTGGGACTATTGCTGGGTCGCCCGCAGTGAACGGGTTGGTAGGGTTCTTTGTTGCCGTGATCTTGTACCAGTCGTTGGTGCCAATCTCCCTTTACATCACCATTGAGATTATCAAAACGGCTCAGGCATACTTTATCTACTCCGATATCGGCATGTACTACCCGAAATTGGACTTTCCATGCACCCCGAAATCGTGGTCCATCAGTGATGATTTGGGTCAGATTGAATATATATTCAGCGACAAAACTGGTACATTGACACAGAATGTAATGGAGTTTAAAAAGTGTACTATTAATGGTGTCTCGTATGGTCTTGCGTATACGGAGGCACTTGCAGGGTTGCGCAAGCGTATGGGAATAGATGTGGAAACCGAGGCTGCACATGAGCGTGAAGTGATTGCCGAGGACAAAACAAGAATGATTGAAGAATTGCGTCAGTTGCTCAAAAGTAAAACCTATGATGACGAGATAACTTTTGTATCGCTGAAGTTTGTAAGCGACTTGCTTGGTGCAGACGGGGCACAGCAAAAGGAAGCAAATACTCATTTCATGTTGGCATTGGCATTGTGCCACTCGGTTCTTACAGAGCAGAGTACCAAGAACCCACACAAATTGGTGCTCAAGGCACAGTCTCCCGATGAGGCGGCACTAGTTGCAACCGCGCGGTCACTTGGGTTCAATTTCAAAGGAACGACAAAAAGAGGGTTCCTAGTGGACGAGCACGGCGTCACTAAGGAGTACCAAGTACTCAACACACTCGAGTTCAACTCCACAAGAAAGAGAATGAGCACGATTATCAAGATTCCCGCGGATCCAGAGCCAAAAGCATTATTAATCTGCAAAGGTGCAGACTCCATCATCTATGAACGATTGTCGCCAACAGAAAACAACCCCGAGATGCTCGAAGCCACGGCAAAGCACCTCGAGGAGTATGCCACCGAAGGGTTGCGTACACTTTGCATTGCCGAGAGGGAGCTTTCATGGAGTCAGTATACAGAGTGGAACAAACGACACCAGATTGCTGCATCTTCCTTGGAGAACAGAGAGGAGAAAATGGAAGAGGTTGCAGACTCGATTGAGCGTGAGTTGGTTCTTCTTGGAGGTACTGCCATTGAGGACAGATTGCAAGATGGTGTTCCCGATGCCATATCCACGCTTGCAGAAGCAGGAATCAAGTTGTGGGTTCTAACTGGGGACAAGGTAGAAACAGCCATCAATATTGGGTTCTCATGCAACTTGTTAGGGAACGAGATGCAGATACTAGTTATCAAAACCGCATACTCCAAAGAGGAAACGGAAAAGATAGGCGGCGGCCTTGAGTTGGGGTTTGGCAATTCAGAGGCAAAAACTATTGATACTGTTATCTCGTACTACTTGCAACACCACTTCAATATGGAAGGCACTGTTGAAGAGCAGGAGGTTGCATCAAAGGACCACTCTCCACCAGACGAAGGGTTTGGTGTCGTTATTGATGGAGATGCGCTAAAACTCGCGCTCTTGGATAAAGACACAAAGAGAAGGTTTCTTCTTTTGTGCAAGAAATGTCGAGCTGTGCTTTGCTGTCGAGTCTCGCCTGCGCAAAAAGCAGCAGTTGTCAAGTTGGTCAAGGATACTTTGGACGTGATGACTCTTGCAATCGGCGATGGGTCCAACGATGTGGCAATGATTCAAGCAGCAGATGTAGGTGTAGGCATTGCGGGAGAAGAAGGGCGACAAGCAGTGATGTCGTCCGACTATGCATTTGGCCAGTTTAGGTTCCTTGTGCGGCTACTACTCACACATGGACGGTGGTCGTACAAACGGTTCAGTGAGATGATCCCTTCCTTCTTTTACAAGAACATCATCTTCAACATTGCGTTGTTCTGGTACGGAATATACTGTGACTTTGACGGAACTTATTTGTTTGAGTTTACGTATCTTATGTTCTACAATTTGGCATTCACCTCGCTTCCAGTGATCTTCTTGGGTATATTTGACCAGGATGTTCCTGCAAAAGTAGGCTTGCTTGTGCCGGCGTTGTACCGAACGGGGATCTTGCGCAATGAAATGAGCGATTTGAAGTTTTACATTTATTGTCTTGATGGGATCTACCAAAGTGCCATCTCATACTTTTTCCCCTACCTCATGTATATGGTTGCATTTCCAGATTCGAGCGGGAGACCTGTGGATCATAGGTTCTGGGTCGGAGTCCCCGTCACTGTTATTGCATGTACCAGCTGCAACTTGTACATCCTATTCCACCAGTACCGATGGGATTGGCTAAGCAGTTTGATCATTGCCATCTCCATTCTCATTGTGTTTATATGGACAGGTATATGGTCCTCCTCAGAGTACTCGTCTCAAGAGTTCTACAAAGCTGCTGCAGAGGTGTTTGGCATGACCTCCTTCTGGGCGTGTATCTTCATCGGAATACTCTGCTGCTTGCTACCAAGACTATTCTACGATATCATACAACGAGAGTTCTGGCCTCATGATGTCGATGTGATCCGCGAATGTATCCAAAGAGGCGACTTTGACCCGTACCCGGACCTGTACGACCCCACGGATCCAGAACGACCCAAGATCAGTGCATATAGCAGTGAAGTGGTGACTCGAATGAGTATGGACCATAAGTTATCCGACGAGCTAAAGCCAGAACGCGTGGACCTCAGCAACGACAACATCACTCCTCACACACCACCTCCCGGGTTTGTGTCGAAAATGAAAAGAGTTAAACAACACTACTTTAACTCAAACTCAGATGAGCTGTTGGCTACAGAGACTATCCAAATGGACGACTTTAATAATAACCAAGTAAGGTTCTCTGAGATAAGTGAAAGAAATAGAAATTAGATAGAAGAAAGAAAAAGAAAAACCTTGTAATTATACACTATCGCGACACTATCGAGCAGAGCGAGATAGTGTTGTAACGGGCTAGTAACACTATCGAGCAACACTATCGAGCAACACTATCGAGCAACACTATCGCAACACTATCGAGCAGAGCGAGATAGTGTTGTAACAGGCTAGTACTTGTAACAGGCTAGTACTTGTAACAAGCTAGTACTTGTGACAAGCTACAAATAGTTGCTCCACTATCTCGCTCTGCTCGATAGTGTCGCTCGATAGTGTCGCTCCATAATGTCGGAGTACTTTCCCGGGGAATTCAGTTTGTGTGTAGCGCTACCCTCTTTGATTGGAGATACTTTATTCAAATCAGCCAATGAAATATGTTTGTTTTTCTCACAGTAACATACTTGACAACCCGTGTTTCACCGTGAAATGGCCCTCGGATCATGCAGCTAGAATAATATCAAATATGACTAGAGCATACCAGTAAAGACACTGAAGAGGACAGAGGACTCTCTCTACAACACTAAATACTCTATGCACCACTATCCACCATCGGCATCTACCTTCTCTCGGCTCTTTTCTATTCTGCATTCCCCTTTTCTTTTTCCAATTACACTGCATTAATATCTCAACTTTAATTTTTTCATTTCTACATTTTTTCACTTTTTTCATTTTTTTTTTCCATTCATTATTAATTTTTTTTTTTTTTCTTTTTTGTTTTTTTTTTCAAATTCGTTGACAAAAAATTTTCCATTCATCTCCCTCTTCTTTTTCTTCTTCTTCTATATCCCCAAAAAAAACACATCGTAACATATTCCTCTACAATGTCTGAAAAAGGTGCAAAGAGTAACTTCTTTATTGATTTCATGATGGGTGGTGTTTCCGCCGCCATCTCCAAAACCGCTGCTGCTCCAATCGAAAGAGTCAAATTGTTGCTTCAGAACCAAGACGAGATGTTGAAACAAGGTAGATTGGCTAAACCATACTCTGGTATTGGTGAATGTTTCAGAAGAACTGCTAGTGAAGAAGGTATTGCTTCCTTTTGGAGAGGTAACACTGCTAATGTGATCAGATACTTCCCAACCCAAGCTTTGAACTTTGCTTTCAAAGATAAGTTCAAGGCTATGTTTGGTTTCAAAAAGGAAGACAGTTACTGGAAATGGTTTGGTGGTAACTTGGCTTCCGGTGGTATGGCCGGTGCCACTTCCTTGGCTTTTGTCTACTCTTTGGACTATGCCAGAACCAGATTGGCCAATGACGCCAAATCTGCCAAGGGTGACGGTAAAGGTAGAGAATTCAACGGTTTGATCGATGTTTACAAAAAGACTTTGGCTACTGACGGTATTGCTGGTTTGTACAGAGGTTTCGGTCCTTCTGTTATTGGTATCATTGTTTACAGAGGTTTGTACTTTGGTCTCTATGATTCGTTGAAGCCAGTTGTTCTTGTTGGACCATTGCAAGGATCATTCTTGGCTTCTTTCCTTTTGGGTTGGGCTGTTACCACCGGTGCATCTACTGCTTCCTACCCATTGGATACCGTTCGTCGTCGTATGATGATGACCTCAGGTCAAAAAGTCAAGTACAATGGTGCTATTGACTGTGCTAGAAAGGTCATTGCTGCTGAAGGTGTTGCTTCTTTGTTCAAGGGTTGTGCTGCAAACATCTTGAGAGGTGTTGCAGGAGCTGGTGTCATTTCATTGTATGACCAACTCCAAGTCATCTTATTCGGTAAGAAATTCAAGTAAATAAAATAACATACAGAAGGAGAATTGATAGAAGATAGCCCTCTAATATATATATATATATATATTTCATATTTTTCATATTTTTCATTTTTCTGTATTAAAGTTCATATACAACAAGCTGTACTCATTCAAGTCGTAAATGGCCTTCTCTGCTCTCTTATAGTTGAGCTCCGACAAGTCGCAGTGGAGTAGTGCTTGACTAGTCGACTGGCGCTCGTCGTCGCCTACCTCGCTGATGAGTGTCATTGAGAATTTCTTTGGATGAAACGTTTTCAAGACTTTGGTTAAAACTGTTATCACATCCACCGTTTCGTTGAACGGGTAGTTGGTTTCGAAAGATGCATAGCTCCATCCTGACTCTGGTGTGATATGCAAAGTATAGTAGTACCCCCCGCCAATATTGGTGCAGATTGAATTGGATGAGAATCCGCACGGAGTGAATGCAAAGGAGTCGTGGATAAACTCATACACGTGCAGTCTTTTTGGTACCACGCTTTCATGTTCATCCTCACTTATGGATGGCGACGGCAAGTGGGTGTTTACAGTGGGAGACTGGAATATAGTGTCCAACTCTGTTTCCACCATAGTTTCAAAGCCAAGCTCGTGTCCCAAATCTTTTTCACCTCCGGGCTGTCTCAAGTAGATGAATGTTGATGCACATTTTGGATCCAATTCCGTCATCAAGATCTCGAACGTTTGGTCCAGCAAGGACCCATTGGGGTGGGACCCATTGGGATGGGACCCATTGGGGTGGAGTCCACTGGTTTGGCACCCACTAGGGTTGGCATTGCCTCCAACATAGAGGTACCAATGGTCATCACTGGCAAAGTCTCCTACTACATAGGACTTTCCCGAAACAAAATGTTCATTCAACAAAGCCACTTCACTCTTCCAGTCTCTATGAACATGGACCTGCTTTTCAGGAAACATAAACGATCTTCTTGAGTAGAAAACTCGGTATATTTGTTTGCTGGAGATGCCAAGAAGCATCTTTGTAGCTTGGAAAAGTTTATCCAAGCATGCTAATGTAGTAGTGGTGCCACATGTCTTTAAGATGATCTTATGCGGAAACACAAATAGCGAGGACTCACTCAAAAGGTAAGCGTCCATAAATTTGCACGACTTCATTGACAAGATTTTGCAACTGACCAAATCCAAAATGTCCACCCAAGTGGACATTGGCACAGACCTCATTCCATCAATGGCTGCACCAGAGGGCAAGTCAAACTCTGACTTCCAGAACCATATTTCTAGTAACTTCTCTGGCCCTTCAAATGCATTAGTAGAGTCCAAGTTTGTTGATAATTCGTGGTCAACATATTCAACGGAAACCATTTTCTTATCCAGGCTCTTTCAATTTGTTAAAGTAAAAGCTGTTTCGTAGGGGTTTTTTGGGCATGTAACGGATGGACTTGGTGTTTAGGAGGTCCCTTTTAAGTTGTTGCTGCAGAGTGAAAAATTTTGTATCCAGGGAAGAGAGAAGAAAAAAAAGAAGAAAAAAAAGAAGAAAAAAAAGCTACACTATCGAGCTACACTATCGAGCTACACTATCGAGCTACACTATTGAGCGAAGCGAGATAGTGTAGCGAGAGGCTGTTGGTAAATGTAACAGCTACAGTGTAATGGAGCTACACTATTGAGCGAAGCGAGATAGTGGAGCAAGCGGCTGCATAAATGTAATGGCTACACTATCTCGCTTCGCTCGATAGTGAAGTGAGAGGCTGTTGGTAAATGTAACAGCTACAGTGTAATGGAGCTACACTATCTCGCTTCGCTCAATAGTGTAGCTCGATAGTGTAAGAGTGTAACAAAATCATGGGTACATTTCTCTATTCTATTACACGGCAGAGACAATCTCACTAGCATTTCTCAACACCTCCACCATTCTTATACACTCTTTTCTCTTTTGCACAGTTAGCTCGTTCTCCTTTACCAATTCTGGCAACTCGGGACTGTTATACATCTTCTCCAACAACTCCTTCTGAATCTCGTCTTTGGACTTGTTGATCAACTTTAACATAATTGCCTTGGGAACAACATCGGCAACTGTTCTCTTAACTATATTGTAGTATGATGAGATCAACAATTTGATCACTTCCGTCTCCATGGTTTCTCTTTCGGTCATGGTTCCAGTTGCCCTCAACACTGGAGGCGGCGCTTCCATCTGCTGCAATCTCTTTTTATTCTTTGAAGAGAAAAACCCACCAAAAAATCCATTATTGGCTTCATTGGAGTTAGATAATGAGTGTTGCAGCTGGTGCTGCTGTAGTTGTGGTTGTGGTTGTGGTTGTTGCTGAGGTAATGGTTTCCCGGTCTTTGGGTCCACTGCAACTTGCGGTCTTGGATGGAACTTCTCCTCCACATACGCCATGGCCTGTGTACCGGTTAACAAGTCCGGGTGTGCAGTGTTGACATATGTTTCTTCGGACTTTATAATATCCGACACAAACTCTGTAGTAGGAACAAGCACCTCTCTCAAATACTGGATAAAGTGGTTGGACAAGTGCTCCTTTAAGGCTGGGTACCTTGTGTACTGCGGCTTGTTGAGAATCTGCGACAAGATCCGAACCAATTCATCAAAGATCAAGTTGATGCATCGAATGGAGGGTTCCTCCATCCTCTTGATTTGCTGTTTCACCAAGACTGTGAATGCAGATGTGCCTACAAAGAGAGAGGGTGCTGACCCTGACGTATTGTGTAAAATGGTTCTGATATCTGCATCCTTGATCTGATCATACGGATCCAAAGCATTGATCCCGTTCTTGAAGATCTCATGAAACACAAATGATATACGAGCACCTCCAGTCAACTCCTGCGACGTCAACTCCTTCGACTCACCGTCCAAAATGCCATTATAGTCCTTTGTAAAGCTTGTGATCATGCTCAACGCAATCGATGCAGGCGACTCGGACATCTCGGGTCCTAGCATGCTCAAGTCGGCCTGGTACTTTTTCAACGAATGGTCGATTCTCATCTTGATCTCGGGCAATGTGCTCTTGATATGGTGCATCAAGATCCCGTTCAACTTCTTGGCCAAGTAGGGAGTACCACAGAACTGCGCTTTAGCTCGGTACGAAGGGTGGTTCTCGAAAAAGGTTTGTTCATTAAGTAAAGCTTGTCTGATAGTTTTCTTTGTTTCAATATCCTTTTGACCTCTGTTGATAACAGGAACATATCCAAACCTCAAGGGAATCACTCTTCCTGCTAATATATCAATCACATCCGTGCCTTGGTCCATAAGGTCCACTTTTGTCAACACACCAATAGTCCTCGACCCTTCTGGATCCACTTCTCTAGCCAACTTCAATCCATCAGAGTTGGCCAAATCCGTGTTGGCCGCATTCACACTGAGAATGATGGCATTGGGTTTCGAGATGAACTTCATAATCATATCTCTAATCTGACGCTCTATGTCCTTTGGCTGATCGCCAACAGGCACCTTGGTGAGACCAGGCAAATCAACCAACGTCAAGGTCAATACATGTGGAGAATAGATCCTCAAGTTGATGGGCACGTGCGAGATCCCCAAATTCTTTCCTGTTTTCGCATCAGTCTCACGAACAATCTCGTTTCTGATATCTTCGAAATTGTAAAACTTTTTGCCTGGCAAGTGCAAAAACTCCCCCCATTCGTCTATATTGTTTTCTGTCTGCCCACCGCGATTCTCACTGGAATTAACGTCAACCAAGTCCCTTTGGCCCTCCTTCTTTACACTGGCTCGTCTATTGGTAAGCTGCAACACCAACGGTCTCCTAGTAACGATTCCTGTACCTCTGGGTAAAAAATCTCGACCAACAATGTTTTCCAAAACGGATGATTTACCTGATGATTGCGACCCTACAACGGTGATCTGGGGCAAGTCAACAGGTGACGACGACCCTCCTCCAAGAGGCGCCAATGCATCCTGCAACTTATTAATAGTGGCAATTAACGTTTCGTCCATGTTGTTGTAGAGCAAAAAAAGAATGAGGAAAAGAGATAATGTTTCTTTTATTATATTTTTCGTTTCTTTGGGTGGCACTTGGATGAATTGTTTTGGACACTACCTCTTACCAGATATACACATTAAACTCTAGCTCGCTGTTGATAAGCACTGCCTCGGTGAGTTCCCAAGGTACATTGAAAATTCCCGAGTTGATCTTGGGGATGTTCACTTTACAATGGCCCACTTGGTTAAAAAGATCTCTCAATGCGTTTTCGGTGTGCTTCACAATCTGGTGCGGTGTTTGAGTAAAGTCGCTGGTGAATAAACACGCAATGGAAGTGCCGCTCTCCTCAACAAGTAGAGCTGTTCCCAACAAATCGGTGTGACTATTGCAATGCTCATTATACTGTTTGAAAGCCATCGGGTACTTCTTCTTGAATACTGCAGCAATGCCGCCGCCCCAACTCCCTTGTGTATTGCACGCATGTGCTAATACCACCTGCCCCTCTGAGTCCGTAGACGTAAATAGATCGCCTTGGATATATTGTGTTATTGTCATTGAAGAGAGAGGAACTAGAATTTTTGTACATGTGTACCAATTACAATTTTATTACAACCATTTCCCCTGGTGAGTGGTGTTTTATCGCGTTGAAAAAAAAACCTTGCTCCGAGCCACACGCAAGTACGTTTTCGAGAACTTGCTCGGATGTGGATGCTGGCGAGTAGGATTTTTCCTCATAGCTACTGGTGAATATCATGTGGTGATGGTGTCGGTGTCGGTGGTGCTGCTCTTGCTGCTTTTGCTCCAGATGATTGTTCTCTGGCACCATATAAAACTCAATCTCGTCACCTACTTTGGGTGCTGCCTCAGGAGATAATGCAAGAATGCCAGCTTTTGCTCCCCAGCCTCCTCCCCCTGCAACCACCTTGAACCTTTCCCCAGTATTACATATCCTTACAAATACCTGAGTCTCTTTGCTTTTCAAAGCCATCAACTTTTCACTCTCCTCTAAGTATTGTGCAGCAGGTGCTTTTTCAACTGTTTTCAACAAGTTCCCAATGCAACTAGTAATCTTGAAACTGCGCGGAAAAAGTGGAACCCAATTATCGAGCACAGTGGCTTTGGCATGCAGTGGTACAACGCCTCGCGGAAGGTCCACCACGAGGCTGGACAAGTGCTCACCAGAATGGGCGGGCCCCAGTCCGGAGGGCCCTCCATTTGAATCGAGATAGAATAACGTGACCAGTGACCCTGTGGAAAAAATGGTATTTGCAACACTCATTTTCATATTCATTTCGTGTCTCAAATTCAAGCCAATACTCCCGCTGATGTTTCTCCAATTGCGTGTGTTTGCCTCTTCAAGTAATACTGAACTATGGATCTTCACTTTATGGTCTAGCCAAAGCTCGCTCACCCCGTTTCTACTGTGCAAAACAGTATCTATACCAGCAACAACAACTTGAAGGTCACTCTCCCTGTGCAATGCAATAGAGTCTTGAATAACCTGCGCAAGGTTATTCGGTGTCGAGAATAAAACCACAGATTCAACAGAGAAGCTTGTACGTAGTGGTGGCGGCACCACCAATCGGTAATCTGTGGGGTTGATTATACATCGAGCATACGACTTTGTACTGCTGAAACGTGCAAATTTACGGAACATAATAATGTGAAAGAAATGAAATAAAAAAAGCTATTTTTTTTTTTTTTTTTTTTCCTTTATTCTACCTTATCGATGGTTCTCTTTCTTCCTGCAAGCTCCCTTTCCAAGTCAATGTTTGCACCACCTTGATCCAATACTTTTTTCAATACGGGACCCCATACACTCTCCTCCTTGTGAAAGTCTTGTATTGTGAAAACGTTTTTATCGAGTTCCCATTCGGATTGCTTGGTTCGAATAAGCTCTACCATGTATGCCGACGATTGCATAGCTCGTCCAATATCACTAATGAGACTTCTTATATAAGTTCCAGATGATACATCTGCTATAAGGTGAAGCAAGGGTAACTTTTGCGGAAGCAGTTCCCCCTCTGGCAATAGCCGTGGCTTTGGCACCACTGCATCCTTGTCTGCAAAGTACAATGGAGAGTCGTTTAGTGTAGGGTTGTTCTTCAACGCATGCTCTTTCGGCACACCGTTCTCGTCCAATTCACTTTCAAGCTTGACAAACTCGTGATTGGTACTTAGCAAGTCG
Source organism: Lodderomyces oxycetoniae (assembly GCF_023343755.2). Taxonomy (NCBI): domain Eukaryota; kingdom Fungi; phylum Ascomycota; class Pichiomycetes; order Serinales; family Debaryomycetaceae; genus Lodderomyces; species Lodderomyces oxycetoniae. The sequence continues at coordinate 72,417 of NW_026055415.1, read as the reverse complement.
TCGTCAATGACCTGGATACTATTTACTTTGACATCTCTCACCTTGATCTGTTTAGGCAACGGCAACCCTTCTCTTGCATACTCGTACAATGGTTTGCCATTCACTTTCAATGCAGAGAATATAGGAGGCGTTTGCTTGATCTCGCCCACAAATCTCTTCACTGTCAGTTTCACCAACTCCGGCGTGATATGCTGGATTTCGTTTTGAGTAAGGATTTCTCCCTCGGAGTCGCCTGTAGTGGTGGACATTCCTAGCAATGCCTTTGTCTCGTACGTCTTTTGACATTCAGACAAATAGTATTGTAGTTTCTTTGTTCCCAGCCCAACTCCAACAACAAGCACGCCACTTGCCATGGGGTCCAACGTTCCTCCATGTCCAATCTTGATCTTTGCAGCCTTGGCTTTTTGTTGTGCACGATGTTTCCATTTCCTATCGCGGCTGAGATCATACTCTATTTTCTCTCTCATCAACTTCAAGTCGCTAGCAAATACCCCAGACTTGGTAAAGAGCTCTTGGATCTCGGCAATGAACTTGGCCGAGCTCTTTCCAGCAGGCTTGTATATTGCAAAAACCCCATTCATTGAGGGAGGGAAGAAAAGAGAAAAAGAGGGAAAAAAAGAGAGATGAGAAAAAAATGAAAAAAATAGAGTGAGATGAGAGTGATTATGGTTTGGGAATTACTATATCTAGCTGTGTTCAACTGTTAGTAACGCTTTAGTGACTCCCTGCTATTACTCCTCATACATACTGATAAGTACCCGGTTGTTTGTGGTGAAACTACAACCAAGTCGATACCTGCTTCCTTGAAATGTTTGTTCTGCTCATCAATCAATGTATCTAGTTTCCGTAGAGTTCTGTTTGTATGTGTGCCACCAATATGGTTCCATACAAGAGTGGACATCCCGCCCGTTAGTATATCCAAGATATTCTCCACTGCAGTGCACAATGAGTATGGCGTAAACGCTTCGCTTAGAATATTGTTAATCTCAAGCACTACCTTATAAAGCTCGTCCTTACTTATAACCAGATCCAATCCCAAAACTTTAGAAGTGACGCCAAATTTGTTCAAGTCGTAGTTTCCCACCGCATCTCCACCATTAATTGCCCCTTCCTCGTCTCCGGGGTATACAGTTGAAAACTGAGGTATCAAATCTGAATACTCATTGCAATACCACCGCGGGATTCTTATTACCCTGGTATGCAATGGCGCATCTGCATATATATTGGGGAAATGGTTCACCACCAATGAAGGTGTTCCTTTCAGCACCAAATACTCGTGGTGGTTAAAAAACACAAGTGGTGTTGAAAGCTGGTACTTCTCATCAACATGGTTCATAATAGATCAAGAGAAAAAAAAGAAAACAAAAAAGAGAGAAAAAAAAAAATTTTTTTTCTTTTTTTCATTTTCTCATTACTTCTTCTTTTCTCTTTAGTGGGTTCCACTAAGTCTATCCTCCTCCAAGTATGTCTCCAAGTTTACACTGCGCTTTCTATGATGATACAGAGTCGATAGACTCCATACCATAAACCCAGCTCAATTGATATTTTGTTTATGATAAAAACCTGTTTTTTTTTTTATACTTCTATCTGATATCTGCAGTGATTGTAAGGAATAGTACTAACATAGTGTATATAGTTTGTATAGCAAATACAGATTGCATCACCATCACCACCACCAATAAACTTTCTATTTCTCTCACCATTAGTGGGAAAAAAAAAAAAAAAAAAAGAAGAACAAACTCTTTTCCGTTTTCCTTTCCCAATACCAAATGATACCGTGCAGATATATTCTCGGTCAGGGGTTGAGGAGACAGGCGAGGCACTATGTTGGACGTAGTGGTATTGTGTTTAGGGCCGCAGCTTCACAGACAGCTACTACGAAGAAAAGTACTCATGTCAATCAGAAGTTGAAAGATATCACTGACCAAATCCAACAAACTCTAGTCTCCAATGATACAAAGGAAATAAAAAATATCATTGAAGAGGGAATCACTTTTCTAAACCAAGTTCAGAAACAAGAGTTTATATCGGAACAGAGTCTAGCTAATGCATTTACACCATTAGCTACCGAGCTATTTGAAATGGTCAAGTCCAAAAACGAAGCTGATTTGGAACTGCTCGTCGAGTTTTTCATTGAGCATCGTATTGCACATCCATACCACTTCACCGAGCTTGCCGCATCATGGCTCAGGCACGAGCCCTCTATACCACTGCTGAATCTTGACAAAGTGATACAACTATGGGTCAAGTATATTGAGTATAAAAGTGCTAATCAAGTGTACTTTCCTGCTGCTGAATCGCTCACCAAAAAGCCAATCAACTACCAGCCATTCTACTTCACTAACCTTGCATACTATGCATATGTGTTATCGTGTTTGCAGCAAGGAGTGGCCTTCGACAGAGACACCGCTACAAAGTTCTTGATGAGAGATAGGGTCCCCACGTACCAACAAGTTCGTGTCACTTTAGAGCAAAACAATATCTTTTCCCGAACCGAGTTTGGCCGATTTGTAAACTACTTGGAGGAAGATAGAAAACAGAAGATAGACCCCAACTCTTCTAGCATGATCACTAGGATTCACAATGCCTCTGATAAAAGATCGCTCGATAATCTCTATGCTGAGATTGTCGAGATATCAAAGCAACGTGACTTGAAGATCGAAGAGAGGATATTGGTTCAATTTATGGAAAGCTATTTCTACCTCGACGAGTACGACGAGGTGTTCAGTATGTTTCAGAACATCATCAACTCAGGCATTGCTCCTTCCATCGGAGCATGGAACGTGGTTCTTCGCGGTATGATAAACCCCAATAGGTTCCTGCGTGCATCCACTGAGCAAAGAAAAGAGTTTATCAAGGCGTTTGAAAGAACACTCGCTACCATCAAGGCAAGCAAACTAGACTTTAACGCTGAGACCTTGGGTGCCATCATCAGCTCGTACGCCATAGCCGACAAATTCGATGTGGCAGAAGAGTACGCTAAAAAGTACGACAAACTAGGAATCACCAGCACTGCCAAAGATGGAATACTAAGAGGATTGATATTCAACGGAAGGATCAAAGACGCAGAGTCCAAGTTGAAAGAGTATGTCAACGAGAAGGATGGGTACAGGCCAAAAACAAATTTGATGAACGACTTCCTCAACTACTATGCAAAAAGGAAAAACTATAATGCCATCTTTGCCATCAACGACTTTATGCAACAAAACAAAATTCCCGAAAATGTATCAACATTGACAACCATAACCAATGCATATGTCAGTGCTCTTGTTGAAAAGGGAAGAAGTCCCAACCTCGCCGTTTTCTTAAACAGTTTAAAGGGGTCTGCCACAAAGTTGAATGACTACACTTTCTCCTCTGTGCTTAATGGGTTGATTCAATCTGCAAACATCCAAGCGGCAAGAGAATTGTACCGTGTGTTGCATTTGCGGTACCCCAGATCCGCATGGATCCATAGTAACATGTTGACTGCAGAGTTGACCCTTGGTGATATTACCACTGCAGAAGCAATCTTTCTCCACTACTTGAAGGAAATCAGAAACGATACAATCATTTGGAACACAATGATCAAGAACTTGCTACCGCGTAATGACAAGTTGGCCCTAGAGTATTATGAGAAACTCAAATTACAAACTAGTGCCTCCCCAAATAGATACACCTACTACTTCTTGTTTGACCATTTTGGCAAAAGGGCAAACAAAGATGTGATTCGTATGCTTCTTGGTGATTTGGCAAAAACTCCTCTAAACGAGTATGGTGAACAGTTGAGTAAACTCTTGAGTCAAATCAATGCAACCCTTGTATAAGAAGGAAAAAGAAAAAACCAAAAAAAAAAAAAAACTTGTATATACTATATCCTTTCTACTACATCATCCCCCATTGCTTTGTGCCATACCGGCTTTGCAAAAGTAACTATTCTGTCTCGTAGACTCTCTGCACTGTCCAATGCCGGCCGCGTGTCCAACACAAATGAAGGCATTCCCGTCTCCTCATCATCCGGCGCCCCGTAATAATCAATAATGTACCTCACCTCCTTCCATCCTTGGTTCTTTCCGCAACTTCTCAACACTGTCCAGTCGTGCCTGTCAAATGGTGGCGTTGTGTTGAAAGTATTGGGGAAAACACTACCCAACCATAGATACATTCTTGCCTTGGGTGACAAGTCATGAGGCTTTCCGGTAAACTTCTTCAACCTAGGCTCAATCTTTGTTTCCTTAGTATACTTATCCTCCCACTCCAATATTTGTTGCCATGCGCCTTCGTTTAAGAAATTGTGCACTTCCACCATGGACTCAACTGCGTCTTCAGGTATGCCATCTCCTTTTCCCTTGGCCAACATTGCATTCAACATTTGCTGTGGTGATGGGTACTCCCATAACCCTTGGTCTTGCGACTCGCCTCGCGGGATGCTAGATATAGTTCGTTCGGTGGGTAAGCGGATCTTTTGGCCTGGTGCATGTTCGCTCGAAATACCCATGGGCATATTATTTAAAGGGTTTAGCTCATTGTTCGATGATGTCACAGGACATGTCGCTTTCAAAAAAGAGTGGTCTACAGGGCATCCCTCTACTGCTGCTGGGATCGGGATCGTTTTGTTAGTGTTTGCCCAAAACCATCCCATTGTAGAAGAAAAAAAGATTAATCTGGGAAGAGGAGAAAAAGAAGGAAAAAAAAAAAAAGTATTCAAAAAATAAGAGAGATGATTCGCAGTTGGAAAAGTAGGTGCACGTGCGGATCAAAGGGAAAAAGAAAACTTTTAAGATGAAACTCTTCATCTTAGTGGCACCTACACTATTTCAAAAGGCAAGGGCTTCTACTGGGAAAGTGGGCTTACCCAAAGTAGATACTTCTACAAGGTGCATCTAAATAGAAAAGGCGTACGTGTTAGTTCTACAGAGGTTGGAGGTAAATATTATTTGAAGGCTTTATCTTGATCTCAAAGGAAATGACTTTTACCGGGTGCTATTTTTAAAATAAAAGCACTCATTCTTAATTGGAATGAGAATTCTCATCCCCTGATAACCAGCCACTTTTCTTTTTTTTTTTTTTTTTCCTCCCTCTCTCTCTCTCTCCTTTTTAAAATTCAGACATTTTTTTTTTTTTTTTTTTTTTTTTTTTTTTTTTTTTTTTTTTTTTTTTTTTTNTTTTTTTTTAAATTTTTACTTTTTTTTTTTTTTTTTTTTTTTTTTTGGTTTTCACACTTTAGACATTTTTTTCTCAAATTAGTGCAAAAAAAAATACAACAAGTGGGAACTAATTAAAGGAGTCTAATTGAGATGAAACTAAATAAGATGAAACCAAAAGGAGGCGCAAGATAAAGGCTCAGGTGATGTAATGGAGTGGACTCTGACAGATATGCCTCATTGCCATGGCTCTATTTGGTTGTCATGGGTAGTCAGTGGGGGGACAGCTAATGTCAAGTTGTCCTGACTACGAATATACGCGTGAAGGGGCTCAATTTTTTATGTTTGAGACATTGTGTCTGCTTGTAGACTGCATATAGGCGATATATACGAGATCTAAATCTGCGCGACAATTTAAGTTGTGTGAGAAAAAAAAAAGAAAATAGTGATGTTTCAATTACAAGTATAATTGGAGGGAAAGACACAGGCGGCAGGAGAGGAAACAAACTATCACTACAGTGTAGAAGATGCATCACGTAAGGAGTTGTAGTGCTCACCCAATCCGTATGAGTGCTTGTAGTAGCCCAACATGAGCTCTGGCTCGTCCTTTGCGTCTTCGTTGATCCGTATAGTAGATGCCCCTGCCATATAGATGCTTATACAGCAGTCAAACACTCTTGCCAAAGCTAGCACCTCCATGTCTGACCCCCACATTGCTGTTGCTCTCAACTCCTGGCAGTAATCTGTGACATCTCTCATTGTATTGGTGACTTCATCGAAAAGGTAAGGGATAAAGTCGTCCTTGTGCGATAAGATGTAGTCTGCAGCCAAATCCCTCAACTGCTGGACTGTTTTTGTAATGCCGCGTCGCTGCAAAAGCTGATCTGCAATTGCTGCGAAAAGACAATGGCCGTCCGGTTTGATTTCATACAAGGACAACCCATGAAGACTTAAAAGTTGGTTCATTGAGTCCATCTCAATTTGCCTATAGTCTATACTATTTGCGGCCTCATTCTTTGCCTCGTTTCGGATGCGTTCTGTTTCGGCTTTGCGTATTGCAAGACGCTCCTTCTGTCTGTTTCGCCGTTTGGGTTTGGATAAAGGCGGCTCCTCATTATCCTTATTTTCATTCTCTTCAAGTGATACTTGGGCAAGTAGTGTTTCCGGCGTTACCTCCACCTCTGTCACCGCTTGCTCATCTCCATTTAGTAGAGCCATTTCCTCCGCATGTTTTCTCTTTAAGTTGTCTTCCAACTCCTGGCATTTCGAAAGCACACCTTTTCGCGTCTTTTTCGTAGCCTGTTTCTTTAACCCAGTGATGGTATTGACCAAATCCCTGAGCTCCTTTCTCTGGCGTTGACAGAGCTCCTCCATATTCACCATCTTTCAATAAAAAATGCTTTGTGTCGAAAAAAAAAATTTTCTCTAAAAAAAAAATAGAGACAAAAAAAGATTATAAGTTGCTACTAGTTAAGGTCCTCCGACAGTTAAGCAATTATCCTCTTTTGGGACAAAAAAAACCAAAGATCTACTCAATTTATCTGATTTTGTCAAATTGGCATGAAACACTGACACTATCTCACTGGAGACGACAACTAGAACTGTTCAAGTGTTATGAGAAAACAAAAAAGAAGAATACACCAGAGATCAAAACATAATGATGAAACGTGGGAAAGATCAGGTGGAACTCGATCCAAGTGTAATCTTTCAAACCCGTGTGCCATTGCCGAGGTGCAACCTTCCTCTCGCTAGTAGTTGCCCAATGGTGAATTAAGTCCTCCGTCATTGTTCTATTGTTCCTACTCCTGTCCTCTTCCATCACCACCTCTGTACCCTCTCCCTCCTTTTAGTTAAACTTCTAATCCCCGAGAGAACACATCTTTGATGAAAGCATACAGTGGTTTGATTGTTTGTAGACTATGGCGCTACACGGATCTAATTTTAAGGATCAACAATAGGCTCATAGTATGTACGTCACAAGTCGTGTGTGTAGTGTCTAGCGTGTACTGTCTACCGTGTAGTGTCTAGCGTGTACTATTTAGTGTGTACTATTTAGTGTGTACTATTTAGTGTGTACTGTTTAGTGTGTAGTGTCTGTGTGTGCTATTAATGATGCGGCAATCTTTTTTTTTTTTTTTTTTTTTTTGTTTTCAGTCATTCCATACCTGAACATCTTCATTTTAAAAGANTGGGGATGAAAGAGGGGAATTCGATGAAGAGAGAAGTTAAATAAGAGTAAATTAAACTGGAAGTGACATTGTTTTTTTGTTTTTTTTATCTTTGTTTTTTTTTTTTGTTTTTTTTTTTTTTTTTTTTTTTTTTTTTTTTTTTTTTCTCCTCCCAGAATCAGGCGCTACTCACATATAAAGAGCGCCATTCTCTTTTTAAGTCCTCCAAATTATATACTTCATGTATGCTGTACTGATTGTTCATTTTTTGGTTTTTTACGAATTGAAAGGGGGAGATGCGCCAGGTGATATAGATGCGCAAAATAGAGAAAGATAGCTTGTGATAGTGGTTATTTACTAGGTTTTGAATTTCTAGAAAGTTATAATAATCATTCCGCTTTCTTGACGGGGAAAAAGCCAAAAAAAGAAAAAAAATAATAATAATAATCAATTAGAGGAAACAAAAAGCACAACCAAAACGTACACCTCTAAAAAGAGTTTTCTCTAACTTCCAAAGCGTACACTTTCCAGAGTATATACCTTCTCTCTTTTAGTTGATTTGCGGCACGGGGATTAGTTGCCCTTATACCTCTCTCCTCTCTCCTCTCCTCCCCCTTTCTTGGTAGCTGAGAAAATTAAAGACTCACCAATTTGAGTAAATAGATCTTGCTAAGAAAAATAAGAAAAGAAGAACAACATCCAGAAAAGAAAAAACAAAAAATAAAAAAGGAGGAGGAAGAAGAAGAACCATATACTAAAGCCAATCAGAATAAGGGACTGTTAAGCGGGGAGCTTATCCAATGAAAACAGAAATAGTGTTTAAAGAAAAAGAGCTTCATTTGAAATACCATTCTGTGTGTCTCACTTGTGTCTCTTCCTATAGACGAGCTGCTTTGAAAGGAGAATGTGATTCGACTCGTGATTACTTCACCATTCCTGTAGAGAAGAAAGGGCAGTTAAATCCATTCTTTTTTTTTTGTTCTTCTTACTTGAGAATATTCCCCTTTACATCGAAATTGGCTGATTTCATCAGTTTCGTTATCTCTGCATCATTATTAAAAATGTCAAACCCGTTCATTACTGCTAACCATTTAGCCAATTGCTACAAACCATTTTTACCGTTTTTGCAAAGTACATATAGATTTTGTGGAGTCAATAGCAAGAAAGTTAAAACAGCTTAACAATATGAAAAAGAAAGAAAGAAAAAAAAAAAAAAAAGTCGTTGTCTGTCTACTACTATGCTCCGACACAAAATAAAATTTCAAGGGGGAGAAGCGGAAAAAAAACCAAGAATGGAAAGGGAAGGGAGGAGAAGCTGAAGGAGAAGGAAAAGGAGGATCGGAGGGATAAATATAGGGGATCACATTGGAGAAAAAAAAAAAAAAAAAAGGAAGAAACATGGAAATATGGCTATAGTCCATACCATACTTGGTCAATAGCTCATCATGAATCATCTTAGCTCATGGATATCTCTTTTGGTGTATATAAAAAAATGAAACAACAATGGTTCCAGGGGATGTTGATAAGTAACGTCATCTACTATTTAGTTGATCCCACCAACAGTCAACGACAAGATACAAAAGAGATTTACTTTATAGAGAAAAGAAGAATAATTAAAAAAAAAAAAAAACCAAAAAAAAAAATAAAATATCATTCTTTGTTAGTCGGTTTGCTGAGGCACTTTCATTTAGAGCGTTGTAGTTATTGCACAAAGATTAGATACCATCGTTGCCGTTGTCGTCGTCACAAACAAACTCCCAAACTCACAAATACTCTCTCAGAGACAATCTCTTAGAGACAATCTCTCAAAGACACTCTTTCAGAGACACTCTCTCCCTGATTCTTCTATTTTTCCCTCCCTTGTGATCTTGCCTTACAAGTTGTCTTCATTTAAAGGCAGCATCGTACACCTATAATAGCAATTAGCACATATGGTTAATATCTATGAGTATCGGGAGTTATCTCCAATAATTTCAGCACTTTATTTCTTTTCCTCTCTACCTCCCTTTCCCCATTTTGTGATCAATAAGATGCGGAAGACACCAAATAATGTTTTTTTTTTTTTTTTTTTATTGTCAATCGTTGGACACAAAATAACAAAGTAATTAAAAAAAAGACAGAGAAAATGAAAAAAAGACAGAGAAAATGAGAAAAAGACAGAGACAGAAAGTGAGAAAATTAATAAAAAAGAAATCTCAATGTCCAACTCAGAAGATATTAAAGAAAAATTATTGGTGAAAAGTTACACAATGAGAGCGGCGACGACGACGGCAGCGACAACGACACCGGGTAAAGCAGAACAACACATAATGTCTCCTTTAATTAAGGAGTTTCAATATATATATCATTACAAATTTCCTAGGTTTTTCGATAAACTTTTTTCCCAATCTTAATCATTGAACATTATTGTATTGCCTATAGTATCAACTGTTGCTATTACTGCTGCTTACTGCCACTACCATTACAACAACAACAACAACAACTACTACTAACTATACTCAGTTGCTTTAACTAGCTTAACTAAACACCTGTATCTTGATACCCGTTGTTGTCTGCCAACCATCTTGCTTTCCTGACTTCACGCTGCTCACTACTGCCATAACTCTCTTTGTCCACTCTTTTGTTTTCCACTTGTTGAGTACACTAAAAGAAAAAGAAAAGAGAAAAAAAAAAGAGAGAGAGAGAGAAAGATACAGAGAGCACACACTCATTCAACGTTATCTTCTACGAGTTATTTGCATTTATCAATCGTCCTCCCTATAGTACTGGCTACTATTACATTGAAATCTTTTTTACAACCAAATTTTGTTCTTCTTTTTTTTATATATACATTTTTAGCTTTTATATTCCTTTTCTTTTTTTTTTTTTTGTTTTTTTTTTTTACAACATTAGAATAAGTATATAAAAAAACATCCTTCCCCCGTTCCCCCACACAACGAACTACACACATTATCATCCTCAATATCATCATGGCTAATTCACCCGATTCCTTCCTCCAGGTTAGAGTTTCAGAATCGCAAAGGAAAGCTTCTCATTACATGGTGCAACAGATGGAACATAGTGCACACAAGGAATCCATTGATGAATATCAATTGGACCAGTTGGAACATTTGCTTTCAGTGGAGATTAGTACGTTACCATGCTTGGCGTTGATAGAGCAGCAGCCCGAGATCAGATTGAGCATGAGACCTTTGCTCCTTGATTTTTTATTGGAAGTGATCACCATCCTCAATCTCTCGAGATCCACGTTCCCCTTTACAGTCAATTTGATTGACCGTTATTGCTCAACGAGGATTATCAAGAAGCAACATTACCAATTGTTGGGGCTTACGTGTTTATGGATTTGCTGCAAGAATCTCGACTCAAAGCATAAGGTGCCTTCGTTGGACGATTTGAGTAAAATTTGCGTTGGTGGCTACTCCAAAGGCTTATTCATGGAGATGGAGAAACACATATTAAAGTCGTTGGACTGGGTTGTTTACAGCCCCACATGTGATTCATTTGTGGATTTATTCCTCAATTTGCTCACCTCTCTTGACGACACAAACGCACAAATCATCAAGACGTCCTACCACAAGATCAAGGTTTCTGCTTATTATCTTGGCGAACTATTCCAATTCTACCCAAATATATACTTTGACTATACATCATCGCAAGTTGCGATTTTGGCTACAATGTCAAGCATTTCGCAGTTGAAGCTCCCAATAAATTTGATGTATATTCTACAATTTTACAACTTCTACTCAACCGCCCCATTGAGCATTGAGAGTTTCCAGCAAGTATTTAGAAACATTCGGTTTTTGAGTGTACCAAATAGTTTACAAAAGAAATACTCGCACCAACCTATTCATCAAAGAAATATGCCAAGAACCCCTAGAATGGCCATGCCTAGAACTCCTGGCCCAAGTCCTTTAGGGAACCCAGAAAGAAAAAGGCGCGAGGAGTTGGAATCGCAAAGTATTGTTGTGAAAAGAAGAAGAAGTTGTATAGAGGAAATAGAATAAAAATAATTAAAAAAAAAAATAAAAAAAAAAAATAAAAAAAAGATTCTATTGATTAGAATGTCTTAATGGTTGTTTCCCTTTTGTTTTTTCTTCGTAAGAACCTGAAATTGGAAAAAACACAATTGACTAAAAAAAACTCTCTTCAGTAATCACACCACCCATGGGGTTAAGGGGGGGAGGGGGGAGCAGCAGAAGGATAGTATTATTGGTAGTAAGAAAAAAAAAAAAATAGAGAAGAAGAAAAAAACAGGGGATAAGAGAGAGTAATTTAATTGTAGCATATTTTAGATGCGCATGAGAGTTTCAGAATTACACTACATACCTATGCAAGTGTGGCCCATCATAGTGTACTCTGCACCATTGGCTATGTATAGAAGAACGTGGTGAAAGTTCTTGATGAAACACGTATAGTGGATAAATTAGTAATTATACAACTCAGATAAACCGAGAAGTGAGCTCACTTGAAGACTATTTGATTATTGATTAATGATTCTTGTTTTGTTTCTATGTTTTTTTTTTTTTTTTTTTTTTTTTTTTTTTTCTTGTTTCTAATATAAAAAAAAAAAATTTATGGAAGGAATTTTTTTTTTTTTTTTTTTTTTTTTTTTTTTTTTTTTTTTTTTTTTTTTTTTTTTTTTTTTTTTTTTTTTTTTTTTTTTTTTTTTTTTTTTTTTTTTTTTTTTTTTTTTTTTTTTTTTTTTTTTTTTTTTTTTTTTTTTTTTTTTTTTTTTTTTTTTTTTTTTTTTTTTTTTTTTTTTTTTTTTTTTTTTTTTTTTTTTTTTTTTTTTTTTTTTTTTTTTTTTTTTTTTTTTTTTTTTTTTTTTTTTTTTTTTTTTTTTTTTTTTTTTTTTTTTTTTTTTTTTTTTTTTTTTTTTTTTTTTTTTTTTTTTTTTTTTTTTTTTTTTTTTTTTTTTTTTTTTTTTTTTTTTTTTTTTTTTTTTTTTTTTTTTTTTTTTTTTTTTTTTTTTTTTTTTTTTTTTTTTTTTTTTTTTTTTTTTTTTTTTTTTTTTTTTTTTTTTTTTTTTTTTTTTTTTTTTTTTTTTTTTTTTTTTTTTTTTTTTTTTTTTTTTTTTTTTTTTTTTTTTTTTTTTTTTTTTTTTTTTTTTTTTTTTTTTTTTTTTTTTTTTTTTTTTTTTTTTTTTTTTTTTTTTTTTTTTTTTTTTTTTTTTTTTTTTTTTTTTTTTTTTTTTTTTTTTTTTTTTTTTTTTTTTTTTTTTTTTTTTTTTTTTTTTTTTTTTTTTTTTTTTTTTTTTTTTTTTTCTGTAAGTACAAATAGAAAAAAAAATTAAGTGAGAAGAGAAGTTAATTCTTTTCGTAATGTAAGCAATGACTGATACTGATGGTGATGATAAGACACCGGTAACGGAGATCAATGAGTACCAAGGGTATACATTGGCCCCAGGAACCCAGATTGTGACAGTCGATGGCAGCACAATCTCAGGAGAGGATTTTTTTGACAAGTTTATCAGTAACAGACAACCTGTTAAGGTGGTGGGGGAACGTTTGGTTTTATTAGACAGGCTCAAGTTGGCAAACATTGTGAGCACATTGAAATGGGATGACGACGAGGACGAGTTGCAAGTGGAAAGAAGCTGTGACGGAGGATTTGGGTCTTCGCAGGAGAGAGTTTATATGACGTTTAATGAGTTGGTGGAAAGGTTGCAGAGAGGAGAGGACGACTATTACTTAACCACGCAGTATGAACAGCTCGAACGACATGAAAAGCCATTTGGATCAGACACAGATTCAGACACAGATTCAGATTCAGATTCGCCTTCGGCATTGTCAATGAATGTCAGCAACATCCATGATGATTTTGAGGAGATGATTAATGGAGAGGTGAAAGAAGCAGAAGCAGCGGCCAGAGTTGAAGATTTGTACCAAGCACCATTGACAAATCTCACTGATACCACGACTCTTCCACTACACCCTCGACTCATCCCCACCTTGATTCCGCAACAAATCAACTTGTGGATGGGGAGAACCAGACCTACAGAGTTTACTGTTGATACTACACGTCCCTTGACACACTTGGGAAGACAAGTTCCAATGCACGGATCGAGTTCCGGGTTGCACCATGACCATGCCGACAATCTCTACATACAAGTTCAAGGACACAAAAAGTTTACGCTTTATAGTCCAGCAGATGCAACAAAGTTGTACACCTTTGGAAAGATCCACAAGGTCTTTGAGAATGGTGTAATTGACTATGAGAGAAACGAGGCAGCACCCAAATGGAATTCTATACGCGATGACGGTGCAATTGTTGCTGACGTTTCGAGATGGAAGGGTGAGGAGGTCGATAATGAAGAAGACCAAGAGATTATCCTGTCATCTAGCACCAATGTAGTAGAGCCACCAAGCTTCTCCAAAGTGCCTCCTGCGCTTCTTCACTTGGAGTCAATGGACACCGAGACAAAAGAGCATGTGAAAGTGTTTGCAGAAAAGTATTTCCCGGGCATTCTACAATTGAATAAGATGGAAGTGTGGTTAGAAGAGGGTCAAATGTTGTATTTACCTGCCGGCTGGTTTCATGAAGTGTCGAGCTTTAACGGAGGCCGCGAGGATGTGCACATTGCCGTCAACTACTGGTTTGTTCCACCAAACGCCAAGACTTTTTCTAATCCATATAAGGACGAGTATTGGAGAGAAGATTGGAAGCTCATAGAGGAAGCAATATCCTTACTCAAAACGTGATTCCCATCAACATCCATGCAATAGGGGGCTTTTTTGGTGGGCTTTTTTGTTAGGCACTTTTGTTAGGCACTTTTGTTAGAAGCACTTTTCTTTTTTTTTGGTGGGTTTATCTTTTTCTATTTTTTTTTTAAAGTCAATTGATTTTATATATGTTTTGGTGCGAAAAATATTAACCTAGTGGTTGGAGCCCTAAGGTGGAAAAGAAAAGTTGAACTTAGTAGACCCCAACACTGAGTGCAGTGGGGTAGATGATGGTCAGTGATACGTAAACTCTATTTATCTACTACTCTATAGGTGGTGTCTACTAGATACCAGATACTGGATACCAAATACCCTTTTATCAGCACGTGAGCCTGAGAAAGGAGAAAGGAGAGTGTGTGCTAAAAGAGATGCATTTTTATATATATTAGTAGCTTAGAAGACCAACCAACGAGACAACTAGATGCCCATTATTAATTCCATTCTCTCTCATTTTCTCATCCCCCATCTTCTCCCTCTCTCTCATCCCCCATCTGCTCCCTCTCTCTCATCCCCCGTCTTTTCCCGCTCTCTCATCCCCCATATTCTCCCTCCCTCTCATCCCCCATCTTCCCCCTCTCTCTCTTTCTGTCCCTCTTTTTTTTTCTTTTTTCTTTTTCTTTTTTTTTTTTTTTTTCTCTTGAAAAATTCAATCGCAAACACAATATCTCTTTATCTAGTTTTCCACTTTCCACCAAGTTACTTCCCCATCTCATACGCTCTCTGGAGTGCAATACTAAACAGCGAACAAATATTTAATTATCATTTGTTCCATTTTTGAAACACCCGGTTGCGCTTTGGTATGAACTAGCATTTGTACTCTACATTGAATCTATCCACCACCAACATCTCCCCCTTCCCCCCCCCATCCCGCTGTTATCCCTTCTTCTTCCTGTTCCCTTGTCCTTTTTTTTTTCTTTTATATTTTTGTTCCTTCTTTGCAATGGGTACTAAGCTTGCCCCTACATTCAATGCGGATACGTTTGCTGTTAAAGCACGCGCTAGTAGCATTGCTATTGCACCAGAAGAAGATGCTATAATGAGTTCCGACGATGACGTCTATTCCAAGGTGGACCTGTCATCCACAAGAGACACTAGAGAATCAACTCCACCCACCCCGAAAGGGAAGAAGAAGAAAACAAAATACATCTCACGAGCACCCATTGCCACAGACATTTCCACATTCATTCCAGTCACAGGAGAAAGACCGCGACCCGAGCAAAAGGACCATCCTGCATTTGAAGACGAGGTTTTATACCAAATATTCTTGATACTTTGGGAAAGCAACGAAGGAATCACCGTGAAGGAGATCTGTCAGCATCTTGAGCAAGACGTGAGCAACTTGAGCACAAAGGTGTCAAACCTTGTTTCGGCAAAGATGAATGCGTATATCAAGCGATTAGAACGCGGTGATGCAACTTTAAAATACGCAATCTCACGTGCATGGAGCAGCAACTCGCCCAAGCGAATGGTTTATGCGTACAGGGGGCTCTTGGCGCCAGGCTGGGAAGCTGAAGCAAGAAAGTTGAGTGAAAAGGAAAAGAAGGTTGAGTTTGAGAAAGAGGTGAGCTTTGAAACGGAAAATGTAAAGGACACAATGATGGCGACAGGAGCAGCACAACAATCAACGGTAGCGGCAACACCAGCAGCAGCAGCAACAGCAGCAACAGCAACATCAGCAGCAACAGCGGCAACAGCGGCAACGGCAGCAGCGGCAGCAGCGGCATTACCATCATTAACAGCCACAACCAGTTTCAAAGGTATAGAGAACTTCCACTTATGTGTGCCAACCACCACCCCCGGGTTCTTACTAACCAGGAGTACGACTAGGGACTCTGTTGAAAATTTGGATGAAGAGGATCTGTTAGTAACAGTTGCATCAGCTGCGCGGCGCGGATCTAGAGCTTTCAGTCTACATAGTGCAGATGCTGCTGCTGGAGGTGCTGCGCTCCATGCATCAGCGTGCAGAGCAGCATCCATCAGCTTTGATGCAGAGCATTTGAAATGGTTTAGATCTGGGTTTGTCGATATTGGCGCCCCCGAGGATGTGAACTTGTCCGATTTGGATCGATTCTTTTAGATATGAAAATTTCATGTACATGTATATTTGCTTGTATTATATGTATATACTTTTTTTTTTTTTATTTTATTATTTTTTTTTTATTTCTTCCCCCTTAGGTCATATAATAGTTTGGACCATCGCCCCCCTCGGGGACCTTCCACGTAATATCCTGAGTAGGAGTTTTGATGTCGCATGTTTTGCAATGGATACAGTTTTGCGAGTTGATTCTAAACTCAACTCCTAATGGGTTTGATTTGTCCTCGACATATTCGTAAACTCCCGCAGGACAGAACCTCTCCTCGACCCCCTTGTATGCTGGCCAGCTCTTTTCCGCATGTTGTTGTAGATTCTCCACATACAAATGGCTAGGCTGGTTTTCTCTGTGCATGGTACCAGTGCGACTTACCGAGGTGGCAATATCGTACGAGAGGACGCCGTCTGGTTTGGGATACTCGATTGGAGCATAGTGTTGAGCTTTTTGTGTTGCTGCAGCATCGCCGTGACCAAACTGCAATGTCCATGGCTCTTTCCCCTTGATGGTGGTGGTAAAGCCAGAGTAGGCCATTCCACCCACAACACCAAGCTTGGAGTTAAAGCTTGGCCGCACATTCCGCACACTGTGTAACTCATCATATATGGAGGATCTCTTTACTTTAGACTCATACTCAAGCTCCAGCTCCAGCTTTTTGTTGTAGATACACTTAGCAGCAATGATGCCGGACCTTATTGCAGTGTGGGTCCCTTTGATCTTGCACACATTCAAGAACCCGGCACCGTCTCCAACAAGAAGCCCACCATTGAACTCCAACTTGGGAAGCGACTGGATCCCTCCTTCCACCAAGGTACGTGCAGCAAAGCTTATGCATTTACCGCCCGTCAACACATTGGAGTAGTACGGATGGTGTTTCATCTTTTGAAACTCAAAGTAAGGGGAGATGTATGGGTTTTTATAGTCCAATCCGATAACCAACCCTACTGCAACAAGGCCATTACCGAAATGGTACATAAACCCACCGCCATAGCTGGCCGACTGTTTGGTCAATGGATACCCCAATGTGTGCGAAACATAGCCCTTTTTAAACTTTTCAGGGTTGACCTCCCATACCTCTTTGATCCCCAATCCATACGTTTGCGGATCAGAGTTCTTTCTCAAGTTGAACCGTTTAATCAACTGTTTTGTCAATGATCCATGGCACCCTTCTGCAAAAACAGTTGTTTGTGCAGTGAACTCTAGCCCTCGCTCAAATGATGGTTTGGGTCTACCCTTTGAGTCTATGCCCATGTCCTGTGTTGCGACTCCAATAACACAAGTGTCATCTTTATCGTAGAGAACCTCGCTAACAGCAACACCGGAGTATAACTCGACCCCCAACTCCTCTGCTTGCTCACTCAAGTACTTTACCACAGTGTTCAAACTGACTATATAGTTGCCCTTGTTTGATAGCTGTGGCGGTTCAGGCAACAGCCATGTGGACTTTTTCGTGAGGTACTTCATATGGTTAGATGTCACTTTTGTCACAAGATCCTCTGGTAGTGGGATATCCTCCTGATCAGAAGAGTCGGGGAACAACTCTCTAAACGCTTGTGGTTCTATTACTGCTCCACTAACAGTGTGGCCACCAAAGTCGGCGGCTTTTTCCAAAACAACAACACGCATATCTCCCAGTCCATTTTGGTTATCTAGCTGCTTCAACTTGATTGCAGTGGCTAGCCCCGCGGGGCCTCCTCCCACTATACACACATCTACTTCATCCCGCACCCTCTCCTGGTTCAATATTTGGAGTTGCTCCGGCGAACAACTTGCAAGAGGTGGAGGGGGAGTAGAAAGGGGCCGTTTCCAGATACCTCTGGATACAGCACTTTTGTACAGAAGTGCCAATACACTCTTTCTGCGTAACACTCGAAACATGGTGTACAGGCTGGGAAAAAAAAAAAAAGAAAAGTGAGAAGCAATAGAAAAAAAAAAAAAAAAAAACCACTAAAAATAAAAATATAAAAAAAAAACAAAAAAACACTTGAGGCAAATCACATTGCGTGGATTACTCATATGAGTCGTCGTCTCAGGACACCCATATGGTGATTGTGTTTTTCCCATTTAATTCGTCCACTGCCAAACTCCAATCATCGTTGGAGTCCAACACGACAAAGTCGCCATCCTCGTCCTTGTACCGTAATTTGGTCACTAGTATATCCTCGCTCACCACATCGCTGACGGCTATCTTTGCCGAGATCTTCAGATATAGCTCGTGAAACAGCATTTGGGAGCTAACTATGAGCAACTCGCGTACTTTAGTGTGGTTGTAAATCATGCTAATGTGGATGTCGAATGTTGTTGATTGTGGTGCCAGTGATAAGGGTGTTGTTGTGGTGGAATTACCGTACGATGCCGTCGACGATGACGACGATAGTCTCATATACTCGGCAGACTTTGAACGTGACCCGTTGCGCATCATGCTATGAGTGGACGAAGAAGAGTGGTGTCTAGACGCCGGCCCGTTTGCGGAGCGTAAATGGTGATGTTCAAACAGCACCGACTCTGTTGCGCCGCCGATGTAGTCGTATATGGAGGAGTCGTTTGTGTTTGTGGACAGTTGGGAGTCACGTAATTTTTTATTCATGTGTGCGTTCATTTCGTTTGTCTTTAAAGTGCGGAGACAGTGTTCCCACTGGTTTCGAGTTTCTTCTGAGCGGTACTTTAGGGTGAAGGAACCGCTTTCCCTCTTGCCAGACCACGCAATCACCAAGGTGTACCCGTTAGATGAACGGGGAGTAATGTTGTAGATCTCCTGTATGTACACTCTTCCCCTTAGCTCAAGCGGGGTTTTATCGTTTTTGGCATTGAGCGACTCCAATAAGCTTGCTGATGACTGCGATACGCTAGATGAAGACTTTTTTCTTCCATTAAAAATCGACTTCTTTTCTGGCTTTTCTGTTGCAGCTTTATCCACCTCGACAAAGAAGAAGATGATTTTTTCAAAAAGGTATGCAACATAGTCCCTTTCAGTTTCAGAGTCTTTAACGCCAACGACGCCATGGTATAAGAGCTCGCCCTGGTCTTTCAAGCTGAAGCCTCTCCAATTGCTCACCCTCTCCACCAACTTGTGTAGAAAGTCTACGTTTTCGGACCTTCTCCTAGCTTCATTGACCTGATTTGCCACTTCCTTCATTGCGGCTCTTGCCACATGCAACTCATCTGAGGGGGTACTGTAAGGATCATTCTTGATAAACTCTTTCAACAAGAGCGGATACTTGCACAACCTTTGGATCGGTTTCAAAATGTATGACTGCAACTCAAACCCAGGGTCGATTAGGGATGAGGCCTTTCGCAAACTAGCAATCTCCTTATTGATCAAGTCAATGGCCGCAGGCTGGCCTACAGTCCACGGCTCGTATGCCTTGAACGGTCCGAAACTCGCATGTATAAAGATGGACCCGAGTCTCTGGTATTTCGCAGGCACGTTGATATTGCACTCCATAGAATTGAGAAACCTTCTTTGAAAGTCGACAATCTCGTTCAAGTTGGGGAACAAACAATGGATCTGCTCTGAGGTTAGCGCATCCTTTTGCACCAACTCGTTCTTATACATTAGCAACAACTCCAAGTCATGTACATACTTTCTCTCTGTGTCAACAATCTCTTTAAACACCTTTGACCGCTCGTCTGTAATCTGCACCTCCAAGTTGAGATCATCTTCTTCATAAGCAAACTCTGGGTTTAAGTCCAAGAGCCTGTTGACAAATGCAACTATTCTAAGCAAATCCTGAGTGCTGTCTGAAAACACATTTGATATTGTAAACAACTCATCGTCCTCAAAATCCAAGTGTGTTTTAACCGCAATGAGAAAATCGTAAACCGACTTTTTGCACACCCTTACATCATCTGAACAAATAACAGCAATAGTGTGCTCCGAGAGATGGTTGAATATCAAGCATAACGACGCACCCTCTTGGAACAATTGCCATAGTTGAGTTGCTGGGTCCACACTAATACTGGCAGGCAATACACCAGCAGCAAAAGTTAATAAATTCTCCTGATAAACATTTGTGCCGTGGGTGGCATGATAACGATGAGATCCACTTCCGTTTGAACTGCCAGACTGGATCGATAATCGATCCATTGTTGTAGTGTTTCTCTCCTGTGCCAAACTAAGCGATTGCTGCTCACATAACTTTTCTGCTTTGGCAAAAGCCAAATTCATTAATGGCTCCATGCCATCCAACATCATTAGTCTACGCTTTAATGTTTCGCATTTGTAATACAAGTGATCTTGTGGCTTGCTTGGTTTGTTGAAGTTACTCAAATTGAGTGGTCCCGACAGATTGGATCTGGAAGGGGTCGATGATGACGACGAGCCAAAGGAATAATTAGACAGCGTGGTGGAAAATGAACGGAAAGGTGGCGGATGGTTAGAGTCCATACTACTGTAGAAGGAAGAAAGAAAGAGAAAAAAAAAAAAAAAACCAAAAAAAACCAAAAAAAAATAATAGAAAAGCAGAAAAATAAGTAGATATAAGAAGGGGGAAAAAAAAAAGGAGGTGAAACAAGGAGTGAAAGTGATTTAGTAAAGGTGATTATATGAGAGTGATTTAGTGAAAGTGATTAATTGAGAGTAATTAATTGAGAGTGATTTAGTGAAGGTAATTAATGAGTATTTAGTGAGAGTAATTAATGAGAGTAATTAATCAAAGTAATTAGTGAAATTGATAGAGTAGTGTGTGCCCAAACTCAAACTCGCACTAAACATGAGCATTAATTAAAAATGTATCCTGGGCCCACCACTAGTATGAAACAGCTCGTCATTATAATAGACCTAATCTTGTATATAAAAAACAAGGTGCAGTGCACTACACATATGGTGGACTACCCCGCTACTCTACATCCATACAAACTCTCTTTCTCTCAGTGGACTCAGGGGTGTATATAGTGACGCACTTATCAATAACCAAGTTTTTCGTCGTCAATATTATCTAATTACATATATGTATCTATATACTTCCCCGTTTTGGAAATACTCACTACGCGCCACGTCCATCTCTATACACACACGGGGTAATTTTTTTTGCTGATAGTACACACACATTGTTCCTCCCATAAAGCATACCATAAAAGAAAAACAAATCCAAAAAAAAAAAAAAAAAAAAAAAAAAAAAAAAAAAAAAAAAAAAAAAAAAAAAANAAGTAAAAGAACACGAACACGAAGACGCAACGAGCCAAAAAAAAAAAAAAAAAAAAATGAAAATCAAAATGACAACGAAAAAAAAAAGAAAAAAAAGAACAAGAACGAGATATTGTTCAATGCACTAGTTGCTGACTGATTGTCCAAAATGGCTTATCCGTCCCAGTTCCACAAGATTGTATGTCGAAACAAAGGGAGGTTTGAAGGGTCAAACTTTCTCGTGTCCACTGACTCGATCAGCTGGATCTATGTAGCGTCGATCTCTATTACTGAGCATGGACAATTGTTCACCTCAGATAACAACAATAACCATTATCTCCTCCTCCCATCTTTGCAATCATGCTATATCCAAATATGCCCCAATACAGGTACACCAAAGTCGCCCACACAAACAACGTTCCAGGCTAAACGGAAAGGTGGCAAGGAAAATGGACCAATTGAACACACTGATGAGGATCCACCCGCGATTTTCATCAAGACGTGCGAAAATGAAAAGTTGTATATCCGAGTAGCATCGAAAAGCAACTTTGGTAATCTCATCAGCAGCTTGATTGTTTGGCAAAACTTGAAGCCGCGCGGGTTGGCCAAGAAATGGTACAGTCAGAAGAAAGTTGTTGTTGATGGAGGTAAGCCTCATGAGTTGTTGGTGTGTCGGTTCAAGATATATGCACCAATACCAAGCAAGTACAAGAACCTACATATCATCACGGGGCCAAAGGTGCCCGTGTACCAGCCAAAAGTGGACAAGAAGGACGTTCCTGCTACGCCACAGGTTATTGAGAGCAATAACATCAATGAGGGCTGGTTCTATGCAATGGGTGCACTCAACTCCAATGGGATTCTCAACTTCATCAGCGAGTTGGACGGAACCTTGCTCTACTCAATTGATATAAAGAGCATTTACACAAGTGAAATACGGGAGATGCACAACTCGATATTCAATAGCTCAAATGTGCTCTTTATAGGACCATTGAAGGAGTTGCGGTACAACAATGCTATTAGAACAACCTCCACCCTTAGTGCGGACCAACTAATGACAAGCCTCCTAACACGAGAAGGCAAAAACATCCAGAGTAATCAGCGTATATTCATCGAGTTTCCCTTGCACATAGACTTGGAGGACTGGTTTGTTGGTTTAAACTACTTTGCCAGGAGAGAGTACATTGGATCGTGCACTTCAGAGTCCAAACCAACAACACCAGATGAGAGCAACCCCAATCCGTGCCTTGCAGACTTTAGCCGCGCGCATTTCAGGGTGTCCAAGAAGATATCCATCGATATCATTGAAGCCAAGTTTGATGGTAATTATAGTGGTGATGCAAAAGGAGGCAAGATCTATGCCGAGGTGCGCATGTGGGGGTACCCATGGTCGAGAACTGCAATGGTTAACCACACGAGCAATCCGTTTTGGAAAGAACAGTTTCTGACAGAATTGCCAATCTCAACGCAAATGATCCACATCTTGATCAAAAAGTGTACTTTCCAAGATACTTATTCTGCGGGCGATAAGCTTATTGGTACAGTTTTTGTAACACCAAACATTCTCACAAAACAGATCAAAACAAGCACCACCATTATGACGGGGGAGCCAGACAACAAAAGTAGTAGTAATAATAATAATAATAATAGTAATGACGGTATACATCTAAGCTCTATACCAATATCCACGAGTTTCAGCAATAATAATGGTACCAGCAGTTTGGATATCGTACGGCTAACAATCTATGATCCTAATAACCTCCCCATTGGAAAGCTCCTCCTACAAGTTGAGCTCAAGGAGTTCCATATTCTTGCAGCGCCGCACTTTAAAAGCCTTGAGTTTTTACTAAAGAACGGACCCATTGACAAACTCATCCAACTCTTTAATGAGAATATGGCTGCTTCTGAGTTTGAAAGGATTAGTGTGATTCTACTAGACATTTTCCAGTGCCTTCGGCAAGAAGACCGGTTTTTCAAAACGTTGATAGAGATCTCACTTTCATCGCTTGAGAAGAAACTCTCTACAAAAAAAAGTTCATCGCAAAATAATGTGTTCAACACACTCTTCCGTGGTTCATCCATTTTCTCAAAGGCTTTGGAGAAATACAATATTCGAATAGGCCAGGAGTACTTGGAGAAAGTGTTTGGAGACTTTTTCGCCAAAATCAATAAAGAATGTAAGAATTGTGAAGTTGACCCGAGGTATGTCCGAATACAGGAAAAGGGCAATACCCAAGGGCGGAAAACAGGAAACAGTGGTGATATTGATGATAATGATAATGATGATGATGATGATGATGATGACGGTGATGATGATGTTGCCAGTGACGATGACGGGTATAACTCTGCATTAGAAAGAGAAAAGGACGAGCACATCAAACAAGTGGTTGAAGAGAATTACAAAAACCTATATGGCTATGCAGAGGAGATTTGGCACAAGATCTATATAACGTCCAATGACATACCGCAGCAGATCAAAACACAGCTCAAAAACTTTAGAACCAAAGTGGAGCTAGTATGCGAGCCCGGCGATAAAGTGACCAGTTTGAATTGCATCAGCGCATTTGTGTTTCTTCGGTTCTTCTGCCCAGCAATACTAAACCCCAAATTGTTCTACTTGACCAAGAACCACCAAACAGGAAGAACACAGCGTACTTTGACCCTCATTGCCAAGATCCTCCTCAACTTGGCAAACAGACAAGAGTTTAGTCCACATAAGGAGCCGCACCTCGTCAAAATGAATGTTTTTTTGAGAAAGCACCAGCAGGAAGTGTATGAATACTTTGATCGCATTACTGGCAGAAAAAACGATTTCAACGAAAAGATCCTAAACTTGAGCCACGAAGTAAAGCGTTTTGACTTGGGGTTGGATGAAACGTCCAACGAGTTACCCACTACACCGTATCTCATAGACAAGTATCTCCGACTAACCGAATTAGTCCACTTGCTAAACTACAGTAAGTTTGCCGCCGCTCAAAAGGATGAGAGTCTGTTGACTAGTCCCAACTCCAAACACACAAGTGCAAAAAGAGACCTCGATCCTATCAAGTTGGAAGAGTTGAACTTGAACAACGAAAACATTTACCAGATTGGGTCTCTAGAGTTTGAGCAACTGGAGTTTTTGGACCTTGCTGGAGATAATGAAACAGAAGGGTTCATCAAGTCACTATGCAATGGCAACGAGGAGTTTTTCTCCTTCATCAACTCAAATATAACGCTAAAGGATATACAAAAGCAAAGCGCGAAAATTACAAACAAGATTGCTGAATTGGAAGCGTCACTTGAAAATTATGAGTTCCCTGCCAACTATATAGGCAAAGACAACCGTTTATGGCCTGCGTTTGCAAACGATATTCTATCCAAAGCGTGGTTGGACTTGTCACGAAACGTGGTCATCACCTCCGATCTCAACTTGAGTTCAACAAGTGGTAATAATAATAATAGTGCTGCTACAAATGGTAACATCTATAAATCGCTCGTGGCCGACAACGCGTTTGCTTGTTTGAAACTACGATTCTTTGGAGATGACTACTACCTGTACAAAGCTAACTCGTCAGCGTCCAACTTGGACATAAACAAGAACTCGTTGAGTACTGCGCGTGAGAGTATACAAACAGCAACCACCATAACATCAACCGCTACAGCTGCAAAAATCGACAGGTATGCCACCAGTCTAGTGAGCAGTAAGGAGGGGCGGAAAATGCCCTTTTGGAAATGGTTAACAAAGAGGTCGTCCTAAATTTCGTATAGCAAATATAGAAGTATAGAGAATTTTTTTTTTTTTTTTTTCCCTCCTCTCCCATTTACCGTTTGTTTTGTTTTCTTTTTCTCTCTAATTCCGACCCGGTTCGTAGAACTCAACGTGTTCCGCGAAAAAAAAAAAGAAAAGAAAAGTAAAATAAAAAGAAAGAAGGAAACTCTCGCTCAGTAATTTTTTCCAAAAAAAAAACAAAAAAACAATTTGCTATAATTTTTTAACAGTTTGTTACAGAGTGGTATACGTAGCTCATCACTTACGGTTGAAAAGCAGCTTTCCCAAAGACCACCCATTTTCCCTTTTTTTTATATTTTTTTTTTTTTTTGGCTTCCCTCTTTGACTCTCTCTCTCTTTCCCTAATGACTACAGATACAGTGATGACCACGGCATCAGAAGAGGAGATCTTGGAGTCGTACCCACAGATCACAGCCCCCACCGACCAAACGGGGTTCACATCCAACTTGACGGAGCAGCAGATACAGGACATTATCCAATTACGCAAGGAGTTGGTTGAATTAGGATATACACATAGAATAGACGATGCCAATCTCTTGAGATTCTTAAGGGCACGTAAGTTCGATTTGGCCTTGGCCAAAGAAATGTTTATTGCTTGCGAGGATTGGAGAGAAAAGTTTGGCACCAATACCATATTGAAAGATTTCGTATATGAAGAAAAGCCAATAGTAGCAAAGATGTACCCCACTTACTACCACAAAACAGATAAGGACGGCCGCCCAGTATACTACGAGGAGTTGGGTAAGGTTGACTTGACCAAGATGTTGAAGGTCACAACACAAGAAAGAATGTTAAAGAATCTAGTATGGGAATACGAATCAATGTGTCAGTATCGTTTGCCTGCTTGCTCGAGACAAGCAGGATACTTGGTGGAAACTTCATGCACCATTTTGGACTTGAAAGGGATCTCAATCACCTCTGCATATAATGTCATTGGCTATGTCAAAGAGGCGTCCAAGATTGGACAGGACTACTACCCCGAGAGAATGGGTAAGTTTTACTTGATCAATTCGCCATTTGGTTTTGCAACTGCTTTCCGATTATTCAAGCCATTCTTGGACCCTGTCACCGTGTCCAAGATCCACATCTTGGGGTACACCTATAGCAAAGAGTTGTTGAAACAGATCCCGCCACAGAACTTACCTGTAAAATATGGCGGAATGGACAATGTTAGTGACGATGACTTGCTCTTGAATGATGTTGGGCCATGGAGAGATCCAAAGTATATTGGCCCAGAAGGCGAAGCTCCGAAAGCTTTCAGCTTGTAAGGGGGGGAGGGGGTGTGATGAGAGCAAACCATGATGTACTGTATATTAAGTAATACCGCATTTTCCAATTCTTCCGTGGACCTCTAAAAAAAAGAAAAAAAAGAAACAACATAGAAATACAGGATAGAAGGGGGGACATAAAAGGGGGGACCTAAAAGGGTGAACATAGAAGGAGGAACATAGAAAGGGGGCTACCTCCACCTAGTTGGTTCCTCTTGTCTCTTGTCCTTTACCTGCAGTGCCTTCCAGTTAAAGATCACATCTATATCCACCTGGGTGCGCACTATTATTTGTGTAACTCTTCCGTGCATATTCTTCTCTTACACAAGGGGCAATGTGATGGGGAAATGTAACTTGAAGCAATGTGATATTTAATTTAATATTTTTTTTTTTTTTTTTTCTCCCTTTTTTTAGGGATCAGATCCTGTTCTCAATGAATGCATTACTACTAATACTCTGGTGTAATCTAGTGCTTGCACGGATCCACACGTTCAACTGGAATATAGGCTATGTCCAGGCTAATCCTGATGGGTTGTTTCAAAGACGCATGATTGGAATCAACCAGGAATGGCCAAACCCAATTCTCAGGGTAAGTCGCAACGATAGGGTCATTATCCATCTCCATAATGACCTACAGGACAGAAACGTATCTTTGCATTTCCATGGATTGTTTCAAAAAGGACAGAATGCACAGGACGGTCCAGAGATGGTTACGCAGTGTCCTATAGCTCCTGGCTCAAACATGATCTATGACTTTACTGTGGGTAATCAAACTGGAACTTATTGGTACCATTCACATAGCGGCACTCAATATGGCGATGGGTTAAGAGGAATGTTTATTATTGAAGAAGAAAAAGACAATATGCCTTTCCATTATGACGAAGCAGTTGAGTTGAGTTTATCTGATCACTATCACATGGAGACGTCCGAGATTATGAAACAGTTTATGTCCAGATTCAACCCTACTGGCGCGGAGCCCATTCCCCAGAATAGTCTATTCAATGAAACAAGAAACGTCACTTTTGATGTTCGTACAGATACAACATATCTCTTACGAGTTGTCAATATGGGGTTGTTTGCTTCACAATACTTGTTTATTGAAAACCACACTTTGACCATTGTTGAGGTGGACGGGGTACCTGTGGTGCCTTATGATGTTGACTCGCTTTATATAACTGTGGGGCAGAGGTACGGTGTGCTTGTTAAAACAAAGAGTACACTGGGCCAAGATTACAGGTTTGTTAACATCTTGGATAAGGAGATGTTGGATACGGTTCCACAAGACTTGCAGTTGGTATCCACAAACTACCTCAGGTACAACAACAGCGGGTCGTCGTTGCCAAAACCCCTTCCATATCAATCCTTTGAGGAAACTTTGCACCAACTCAAAGGGTACGACGATTTTGACCTCGTGCCAATTAGTGGTGAGAAGTTGCTCCCTGACCCCGATCTCACCATACAACTCAACCTCACAATGGAAATGCTCAACGATGGTGTTACGTATGCCATGTTCAATGGAAAGACATATACGCCGCCCAAAGTGCCCACATTGTATACACTCTTGTCCAGCAATGAGTTGGCAACAAACGAGGCCATATACGGAACCAACACAAACTCGTTTATCTTGCAGGGAGGCGAGGTTGTGGACTTGGTATTGAACAATGTCGATGATGGCAAACACCCGTTCCATTTGCATGGCCACAACTTCCAAGTCATCTCCCGAAGCGAGCAAGGGTCTGATCCAATTGCTTTTGATCCAAATAACAAAACAATGATTGACTATCCGGAGAAACCCTTGATCAGAGACACAGTTGAAGTCAAAGGTAACGGGTTCTTTGTCATTCGGTTTGTTGCTGAAAACCCGGGCATCTGGTTCTTCCATTGCCATGTTGACTGGCATTTGGAACAAGGGTTGGCCATAATTCTTGTGGAAGATCCTTTTGTGGTGCAACAACAACAACAATTGATTCCAGACAACCATCTCCAAGTGTGCAAAGAGGTTGGCGTTTTATCCAAGGGGAACGCCGCGGGGAATGAGGACTTTTTGAACTTGCAAGGACAAAATGTTCAGCGCCCACCATTGCCAGAAGGGTTCACATCTAAAGGGTACTTTGCTATAGCTGTATGTGCCTTGGCGGCACTCTACGGGTCATGGTCCATCTACAACTACGGAATGGAGGATGTGTCGCAGGACAACTCTGCTGAGGTTATGGACCGCTTGTATAAGATTGTCAACGACTTATGAATAACTAAATCTTTCTTTTTTTTTTTTTTTTTTTTTCTTCTTTCTTTTTGGGTTTTCTCTTCCCTTCCCGCCAGTACCGAATGACAATGATTGTGGTTGTAGGGTATGTATGAGATGGATGTGTTGGTATAGCTTTCCCATATTAACAATGTGTTAGTGCCGGAATTGTTGGCTTGTACACTGTGTACACCTTATTGGACAAAGGTATAGATGTGAAAACCATTACTGTTATTGCCGACTATTTCCCCGGCGACGAGTCGATAAACTACACATCCCCCTATGCGGGAGGAAACTTTTCGTGCATCACCGGTGATGACGACGATATTCTCGCAGATGACAAGTACACTTATCTTAATCTTGCCAAGGTACAGCTGGCCATTGGCAAAACTGCGGGTTTAGACAGGTATATATCTACCGAGTACTGGGACACCAAGCCGAGTCAGAAGAAAATCAACTCTTTAAAGAGTTATCTAGAGGATTACAAGGAGCTCAAGGCCGACCAATTACCCACAGGGTCTGCTTTTGGCATAAGCTTTCTTCTGTGGAACTTCAACTGTCCCAAGTTTTTGTACCATTTCAAAACCAACTTGGAAGAAAGAGGGGTCCAGTTTCAAAGAAAACATCTTGACCACATTGTACAAGCATACGAGTCCACAAAAACAAGTATTGTGTTTAACTGCACGGGTCTTGGTGCAAGGACACTTGTTGGTGATAAAAATGTTTATCCCGGTAGGGGACAAGTAGTTGTGGTTCGAGCTCCGCACATTATGGAGAACGTGTTAAGCTGGGGCGACCGCGAACCAACATATATCATCAAAAGGCCATACTCACACGACCAATTGATCTTGGGCGGGTTCTATCAAAGAGGTGACTGGACCCCAGATGCATTAGCGGAACAAACGGCAGATATTTTGAAAAGAACAACCACACTCTACCCCAAGATCTTGACGGAGAACCCATATGGAAATACTGTAGATAGTTTAGAGGTGATTAGAGTAGCTGTTGGACTAAGACCATGTAGACATGGCGGGGCTAGGATTGAAAGGGTTATGATTGAGGGCAGGGTACTCATTCACAACTATGGTGCTGCTGGGAATGGCTACCAATCGGGACTCGGAATGGCACACAGAGCAGTTAAATTAGCAATAGATGTAAAATTGTAGTAAAGAAAAAAAGAAAGAAAGAAAAAAAAAAATAACAGAACAGAACACAATCTACTGAGTAATGTTTCAGTGGGCGTTTGGCAAGTCACTCACGCCGCAGGAGCGGCTTCGTAAGAACCAGCGGGCGCTAGAAAAAACCCAGCGAGAGCTTGGTCGAGAGGTGGCCAAGTTGCAGCAACAGGAAAAGAAACTTATCAACGACATCAAAAAGTCCGCTAAGCAAGGCCAGATATCAAGTGCAAGGATTCAGGCCAAGGATCTAATAAGAACCAAGTCATACATCAACAAGTTCAACTCAATGAAAGCACAACTTCAAGCAATCTCCTTGCGCGTGCAAAGTGTCAGGCTGAACCAACAAATGGCTATCTCGATGCGAGACGCCACCCGGGTGCTCTCTGGGATGAACAGATCAATGAACTTGCCGCAGCTATCACGGATAGCACAGGAATTTGCCAAGGAGAACGATATGATGGATCAGAAACAGGAGTTTATGGATGATGCCATTGACGATGCAATGGCATTGGATGAGGGCGAGGGGGAGTTGGGCGAGGAGGACAACATTGATGAGATTTTGGGCAAGGTTCTTGACGAAATTGGGGTTGACTTGAGCGCAAACTTGAAGGATACACCTGTGGGGATTACTGGAAGAGAGGAGACGGAAAGTAGGAGCAGAGTTGCAGAGGGTATTGGAGAAGGTGGTGGTGGAGGAGGAGGAGGAGGCGGAGGAGCACATGACAATGACGACAACGACTTACAAGCACGTTTAGACAGTCTAAAAAAGTAAATAAATAAGTCAACATCAGGAGATGTATTTTTTTTCAATAAGATAGTCCAAGATCTGTTGTGCAGCTTCCTCGACTGTGAGACCGGAGTGGTTTTTAATGTGGATCTCTGGAGTTTCTGGTGGCTCGTAGGGTGCACTAATCCCAGTGAACTCCTTGATTATCCCCTCTCTAGCTTTCTTGTACAATCCTTTTGGATCTCTTTCCTCTGCTACACTAATGGGAACATCGACGTAAACCTCAACAAAGGGCAAGTTATCTTTTTCATGTAGCTCTCTTGCCAAGTTTCTATCTGCCTTGTACGGACTGATGAAGGAAGTAACTGTTGTGCAGCAACTATCACTGAATAGTTTTGCCACCTCGCTGATCCTTCTGATGTTCTCGTTCCTATCTGCTTCGCTGAACCCAAGATCCTTGTTCAATCCAAACCTAACGTTGTCACCATCGAGTCTGTATGAATTCAACCCGCGACCCAAAATCGACTGCTCCAAAGCACAAGCTATGGTCGATTTTCCACTCGCAGACAACCCTGTTAACCACACAGTCACACCTTGTTGTTTTCTCAAACCAGCCCTCTCTTGGTGAGTCAAGTTGGCATGCCATGTGATATTAGTAGCCATTGTCTTTGAGGAGAAGAGAAAGTGGTGGAGAGGGAGAATAGAAAGTGATGGAGAAATTGGTGAAGGTGGGTGGGGGTATATATTGATCATTGCACGTGACCAACACTCATCTGGACACAAAAGACATTGATGAACAATCAAACAATGTACTCTTGCAAGTAACTGTAGGGAGAGATGAGAGGTCAATGGACGAGACCGTGGGGATAGGTCATGACGATATACAGTGAGGATACACAGTGAGGATACATAGTGAGGATACATAGTGAGGACACACAGTGACATGGTCCTCTGCTACCAAATGTCTTTCTACATTCCTTTTTCTTTTTCTTTTTCTTTTTCATTTTCATTTTTTTTTTTTTTTTTTTTTTTGAGAAAATTTTCAACACGGAACCCACCCATACCCCAGTTCAAAGATGTACTATGAGCTATTTGCGATTGCACGTATAACCGACCCGCTACATGTAACGAAGGAGGCTACAAAGATAGCCTCTACTGTGGGCAAGTTGATTTTAAACAATAGAGGTGTTGTTAGAGACATCACAAGTCTAGGAGCCAAGCCATTGCCGAAAATCATATCGCGAGAGCAAGAAAGACACTTTCAAGGGTTACATTTCATCATGGGTTTTGATTCCTCAAGCAAGGTGCAAGCACAGTTGTTGAGAACATTAAGAAAGGACCCAAGGATACTAAGGGCAAGTATCAAAAAACACGATTTGAAAAAGAGCTTGAACCCAGGCACATCTATAGAACAAGTTGTAGCGGCGATATAATAAACTAATTTAATAAAAGCTTCTTTTTTTTTTCTTTTCTCTTTTTCTTCTTTCCATTTGTAATTTGTTTTGTTTTATATTCTCGTTAACGGTAGCTCCTATTCTTGTAAAATCAAATACCCGTGCCGCAAAATCTACTCAAAACATATCACAAAATATAGAGACTCCTTGGGTAGAGAGAAGTGCTCATATTCAAGGTGCTCATATTCAAGGTATGGATGTGGATGTAAAAAGCCAAAGCAAGGCACGAACTAAATCGCTATTGAACAATGGAAATGACCACTTTCGGCCCCTTACAGAAAGCCAAGATTACCAACATCTAGAACGACGGTTTGCAGATAGTGTGTTGGACTTTGAACGTATGGGCACAGATAATCAAACACTAACACAAGAACTACACCAGCTCCAAACGGAGTTGGACAACGCTAAAGGTCGGTGTCGGATCTATGAAAAAACTGTTGAGGAGTTGGAACTGGAAAAGGGCCAGCTTTGCACTTTTTACACACAACTTGTTGACAGTTTACAGCAGAAGGTGCTGGATTTGGAGATGGAGCTACGCCACCAGGACAATAGCACCTTATTGGATAAGGTGATACGAGATTACAAGATCCTTGAAAACCAATTTGAAGTGGAAAAGAACTCCAAGTTGGTGCTTATGGACCAAGTGGAATTCCTTGCTCATAAGAATGACAATCTCTTGAAACAAATCCACATGGGCTCATGCACGATGGAGGATAGTGCTACAGACAATACCTCCATTAGAGTCAATACGGACTTTCAGTTCCCTCCTTCCCCAGACCCCGACTCCAAAAGCTTGAAGCGACAGTCTCTCCCAGCCGAGCTCAAGCCCAAACCAAAACCAAAACCATTCGACACTTCTGAGTTTGTGCTATCTCCCTTCAAGCTCACATCGGCAAATACATTCAATGACGGAGCAGGCAGCACCGATGGTGATGGTGATGACGATGCAAACACCTCGATTGTAAAGAGGTACTCTAGTTCCAAACCAACACACATTAGATACAACAGCCACGATATACTACCAGTGCAGGTGGAGTTTGAGGAGCAAAGAGTCCTGTCGATGCCCGAATATGTCAAGCCGTCGCCTCCACCAATACCGTTTGATGTGATTCAAGAGTCGATGGATGACTATAGGAATGGTACCTTGTTTGCATTAAACGGGTACGATACTTCTCATGGCATATCGTACGACGAGATTGAGCTGTCATCGAAACGATCCAGCTACATCCAACACGATAGCCGCACGCGGCAAGAGATCACCAAACTAAAGTTTGAGTTACAATCGTTGAAATTGCACAATGAAAAATTACTCTCATACATTGGGTTTGAGTTGCAGAAACAAAAGAAAAACATCAAGAAGTTGGCCAAGAAACAGTCGCTCAACTCCATGTCATATGAGTACTCCGATGCAAAGCTCATTAAAGATTCCAGAGACTTGCTTATTAATAAAAAGAGAGTGCTAAGATCTGTTTCCATCAATGCGGCGTATGACGACCTCATCACCACACCTGGTATAGCCACTTTGGGATTGAAAACACCCCAATCTGCTCCACATTATGAAGAAACAAACTTTGTCAACGACAAGATTGTTAAAAAGTTTGCATCGCAAGTTTTTTCCCGAGCAGACCTCTCTTCGCTAGATGAGGTGGACTCAGATATAGACACTACTTGGCAACTGAACGAGGAAGAGGACGATGATGATGATGATGAGGAGGAGGAGGAGGAGAAGGAGAGACTCATCGATGAGTATGCATCTTCCTCCGAGGAAGAGCTGGGAATGCTAACCCATATCAGGCATTTGGTCATGGGTAAAGACACAAAATACAAAAATAAAGAGGATTTAGTCGATGATAGCTTGAAGTTCAAGTTTTTGACAATCGCTTTAGGTATTATGATTGTAGGGTTCAAGTTGACACCTCAATCTCAAGTAAGAGCCTAGTAGAAAAAAAAAAAAAAAAACAAAAAAGAAAAAGAAAAAGAAAAAATCATACCACTTTAACCGAGATAAAGTTTGGTACCAACATATACACAAGCGGTTGGGTTTTCTTTTTTTTTTTTTTTGTTTTATCTTTTACTTTCATATGGCTTGGGTTCAGAAATGGCGCTTCGAAACTACTTGTATGCCAAACATGACCATGATATAGCAATAGAGACCAGGATCAATAAACTAATACCTGGCGATCTGGAGACGGAAAAGCTCAAAGAGACCACCGGTAATCAAAACTCAAGCGCTATTGAGAAGGTGTGTACAAAGCTGTGCGAGAGTTGCAAATGCAAACACGGGAAGCAGAAAAGCGATGTCATCAATGTGGAGCCGAATCTAAAAGTCGAGGTTGCTGACACTGAGGTTGATTTTACAGGAGCCTTATAAAGTATTGTATAAATAGACTAATGTAAATTGTCATCATCATCATCATCATCATCATCATCATTAATATCATCATTATTATCATCATCATCTCTCACTCGATGGTACTCCCATGATTCTTATTTCTAGATGCAAGTATCCTCTCATCGAAAAAGGACTCTTTGAACTTTTGGAACAACTGATATGTGTTGGGGTAGTCACCTTGGTGATTGAGAAAGAACTTATCTGCAGTGACGAATATAAACTTTTCCACTTCCACCTCGGCCAAGTAGCTCTTGGGCACAGAAACTGGAAACGGTGGCGCGGCGACAGAGGTGGTGGGCGCCGTGGTAG
Organism: Lodderomyces oxycetoniae; assembly: GCF_023343755.2. NCBI lineage: Eukaryota > Fungi > Ascomycota > Pichiomycetes > Serinales > Debaryomycetaceae > Lodderomyces > Lodderomyces oxycetoniae. Next base: position 37,847 of record NW_026055415.1, on the reverse strand, counting down.
CAATGGTAGTGGCGGGAACAATGGTAATGCTGGAAGTACTGGGCTCTTTGGGCGGTGTGTTTTGCTGCTTGTTCTGCGGCGATTGTGGCTGTTGCGGCGGCGGCGGCGGCGGCGGCGGCGGCAGCAGAGCCAGCAGCAGCAGCAGCAGTAAAACCAGAGGTTGTTCCTCATGCGATTCAAAGTCGTGACTTTCATGCGACAACTCCTTGAGTGGTTGCTGCTCTTCCCCTTGGATGCGATTCTTTTTTATTCCATGACGCTTTTTAAACTGACTCAACCATCCGTGACTGAAACTATGCAACCGTTTAGGATCATCGACTCCGTACTTTTGCGCATATATAGCCCAATGTTTACGAAGAATCGGTTCAGTAATAGCTTCATTTTTTAGCATTTTTTCCTGAACAAGCTTGTCCATCGCGCTATTTATCTTTTCATATTTAAAGGTTGCCTTTCTTCTACTATTCTTTGAGGCTTTAAAGTCCGCTTGGGCAAACCGTCGACGCAACTCCTGTTCATTTTTCAACCACTCGCTCAACGAGGATGTAGAAATCGAGATCTCCTCTTTGAATCTATCCACGGTTTTCAACTGCGGACTCTCTGACTGGTGGTAGTAGTCAAGAACTTGCACCTTTTGAGCCAACGTTGCCCTTGGAACCTTTGAAGGCATGCTTTCTTGGAAGGGACAAGCAAGATAAGAAAAACGTGAAAATGCGCACCCATTTTTCTCTTTTTCTCTTTTTCTCTTTTTCTGTTTCTCTTTTTCTCTTTTTCTTTTTCTTTTTTTTTTTTTACAAGAGTGAATGAGAGAAAAGTATTAAGTCTTATAGATATGATATTCTCTTTTTCTTTTTCTTTTTCTTTATTTTCATCTTTTTTTTTGTTGTATTTTTCCTTTTAGTGAGACCCAGCACCTCTACTAACTCTTTCCAAGACTGACTCATACGCAACCTCTGAAAAGTCTGTGCCTTGGATATCAGCAGCAACTCCGTTCAATGCTCTTCTCAAAGAATCTTTCGATGATGCATATACCATCTTAGCTCTAACGGGCGCGGTGTCTGGAGACCAGGTGAAAAACACAATCTTTGACCTTTTTCCTTCACCTCCACCAATCTCATACTCGAAATCGTAAACGGCATATTTACACTCATTTTCAGGCAATTTCTCTAAAAAGGTATCGTAATCTGTATCGGCAGATGTCTCGTCAACAACAATCTCAGTCTTGGCATCATTCAATGTATAGATTACAAATTTGTACTTCTTACCCAACTTCAAGTCGTTGAAGGCAGCTAAGGATTCGTCGGCAACTTGTACTCTAGACGCCACATTGTTAGTATGCAGAATAGATGTAGAATAAGTATGGAAACAACATACCCTGATCTGGACTAAAACAATAATGGTTAGTATTCCAAAGGTGCAAATTGGGTTCCTCCATAATAAACATACCATATTTGATAAAAATGCTGTATATTAAGAAAGAAAGATTGTTGACGTTCAAAAATTGTTTTTTTTTTTTTTTTTTTTTTTTTCTTCTTTTGAAGTTGGTTTTTCGGGTGGTGCATAATTATCATGTGGACAGCAACACCACTTTAGGGAGGAGAGGGGGGGGGAGTGGCACACCTCACGGGTATCACACCTTATGGGCGCCACGTTTGAGAGGCACACCCTTATAGAAGAGGTCTGCTTCATAGTTCACTATAAAAAAAAAATGTTTTATATCAAACTACTTTTTCTTTTTCTCTCTCCCCCCCCCCCCACATTCCACCAGATTTGATTAGACAATAAGACCCATAAGATGTTGGCACCATATACAACAAAAGTCATTAGCATTTCCTCTAAAGGATTCCCCATTCTTTTTTTACTTGCTATATATTTTTTTTCTATTTTTGGGGGGAGGTTTTCTCTTTTCCACTACACCTGCAGAATCGCAGAAGTCGCAAAACTGTATTACTTTAGCCTAGCTGTTTCCAGTTTCTGAGTTCCGGTGGGTGACACATGAGCTTACCGAGAAATGGATCCAGTATGGCATATGGTAGCGTCAGCGACAAAGTGTCTGAGTGGTTAAAGAGTCGGGTGCAGGTTCCTCAACTGGAAAGTAAAAGGTATCTCCCGATGGGCATTGCCCGCGCAGGTTCGAACCCTGTCTTTGTCGTACAATTTTTTCTTTTTTTTTGAAAAAGGAAAATAGACATGGCCCATTGACGAGATAGGTGAGTAACATCTGCTGGACCTTTTCTGCTGGACCTTTTCTCCTAGACCTTTTCTCCTAGACCTTTTCTCCTAGACTTCTTTCTCCTTTTCTCCTACACCTTTTCCCTACACCTCTTTCTCCTTTTCTCCTACACCTTTTTCTTTCTTTTTTCTTTTTCATTTTCTTTTTCTCTTTTCCATCTCAGATCTGCTTTCTCACATATGGACGAGGAAGACCTTTATGAGATACTAGAGGTGGACTCTACCGCCAGCAGTGCGGAAATCAAAAAGGCATATAGAAGGCTAGCCTTAAAGTACCACCCGGATAAGGTTTCAGAGGAAGAGCGTGAGGCATCTGAGATCCTATTCAAAAAAGTGTCGTTTGCATATGAGGTGCTCATAGACGAGGACAAGCGAAGTTACTATGACCATTACGGGACCACAACTACAGATAATAATTACGGTGGGGCGAGCTACGCGTCAAACCCGTTTGAGCAGTTTTATGGCGGCGGATTCAATCAATACGAAGGTAACGACTTTCACGAGTTCTTTTTCAATGGTGGCACTGGTGGTCCCCAGAAAAAGTCTAGGACAGAGGATGCACATATTCACGTGGAGGTCACGTTGGAAGAACTATACATAGGGAAAGTGGTTAGAACAACATTGACAAGGAATATCATATGTACACAGTGCAAAGGAAGTGGGCTCAGGTCTGCTAGCGCTATGAGCAAAGCATGTGCAGTATGCAAAGGAGAAGGACACACGCGTAAAATCAAGAGGGTGGCTCCAGGGTTGGTGACCCAGGAGTATGTGGACTGTGCTAATTGCAAGGGCTCAGGCAAGATTTATAGGACCAAGGACAAATGCAAGGTATGTTTGGGTGCCAGGGTAACTGAGGAGACCAAGATCCTTGAGTTTGAGATTGCTAGAGGCGCGCCGAGCAGAGGCGTGGTTACAAAACACGGCGAGAGCGACGAGTACCCGGGAAAACAAACGGGTGATATCATTTTGGAGTATACATGTAAAGAGCACAGTGTGTTTGAAAGAAAAGGCGATGATCTATATATCCTGTTTTCTCTACTGCTAGCGGACGCGCTTGCAGGGTTCACAAAACAAGTGGCTTTACATCTAGATGGAAGAGTGGTTCAGATTAGTACACCCCCTGGTAAGGTGATTAGACCTGGTGATTATATCAAGATCATTGGTGAAGGTATGCCCAAACTGAATAAATCGTGGCTGCTTTTCCCAAATGCCTCAGGAGACTTGTACTTGAAACCGGATATCGAGTTCCCCAAAGATAATTGGTTTTTGGAAAAGGACGACTTGGTGAAGCTACGGAATATTCTTCCGGGGGGTAAGGCACAAGAGTCTAGCGCTAATGGCGGTGCCAATACCCTGTTGTTTACTGATTTCGCAGTAATCAAGGATGTGGATTTACCTGTATATAATGAGGGGGAAGGGAGACAAAAAGGAGAACATGGAGGAAGAAACAGCCATTCTCCGCAATGTAATCAGCAGTAAAGAAAGATAAATAAAACTACTTAGTCTAGCAAATTACGCAAATCCTCTTGGCTCAAACCTATTGGCTCTTCATCCCCCATAATGGTCAACTCACCTGCATCATGGCTATTGTTTGGAGTAGAGAATATCAACTCCGACTCATCAAATAGGTTGGGTATTTCGCTGGTGTCTGCGTTCTCTTTTGTTTCTTCCGGTAGTATAGACTCGATCTCGTCCCTCCAATGGAGCTCAACTAGCTTGTCTATCTCCTTGGAGCGTTGTGTTTGTTTCCCAGGGTCTCCGTTTCTAATAATCAGTTGTTTGATGTGGCTACTGTGCAACCGGTGCGTTCTCTTTGTAGATACCAATGCCTCGGTATGTGGCTTCCTAGGCAAGTCTCTCTTGATCAATGAGTCACTTGGCTTTTGTTTTTTGAGTGGCCGCCTTATGCTCTCGGATAGTGGCTGTATCCGTTTGACTCTTGTATCTCTCTCATGGAGAACAGAAACAGAGGGGATCCCCAAGGTTGAGTTTGATTTGGTTAATCTTGGAACATGAAACTTTGGGGTGGTTAGATTCGATTTGGACCTATGTAATGTGAGGCTATTTGTATTCTGGTTTTTACCGCCTAGAGGTACTCTTTTGATATTGCTAGAACCGCCATTGCTAGAACCGCCATTGCCATTGCCGTTGCCGTTGCCACTGCCACTGCCACTGCCACTGCCGTGTGCATCTTTTCTAAATGGCTTTACTGCATCCTGGTTCTCTGTGTTGTCAAATACCCGATTAGACATCATTAGATACCTTCTAGGATGAGTTGTTGTGGCTTGAGAAAAAAAGGAAAAAAAGTAAAGGCATCCGATAATAAAGGATCCGATCTTTTTTTTTTAAAATCCCTTACTTAAAATTAGTCTTAAAGTACTACCCTGTTAATATTACCCTGTTAATATTACCCTTTTATTACTAGCCTTCTCTTTCATGCTTGCTTAAAGGTATGTCTTTTCAATCACTGTTCATAGCAGTGACGTCGACCTCCACTATCAAGGTCTCGCTTTGGATCTACTTGGTAGATTGGGTTCTCTCCTTGATCTTGGGGTTGGCATTCATCTTCTACTTCCACAAACTATTGGGCTTTATATTTTCCTCTTTATTGAAATTGGTACTTTGGAAAAAGTACAAGACTAGAGTGCACGTTGATGCATTGAAGATATCGCCCTTGGGTGGACGGTTATTTGTGAAAAACTTAATCATCACCACCTGCGACTCGACCATATCCATATTGAATGTCACCCTCACATGGAGGTACTGGCTTTTCTCAATCACTAAGCTCTCCAACTACTACTGGGAAACAGATTATGAGATCGGAGGAGTTTCGCAAACGCAAAACGATAACCTGCCGTCTCGGTTCTTGATGGTTATAGATGGTCTAGAGATATTTGTGTACAACCGAACAGCAGCGTTTGATGATATTGTTAGCAAATTGGGCGAGAATAGGGACAATAGTGGTAAGGAAAGTAGCCCTAGGGATAGCCCCAAGGACAATATCCCCAAGGACAATATCCCCAAGGAAAATAGCCCTAAGGAGGGTTTTTCTAGGGATGCTTTGCTGGATGATACCGTAAAGGATAGCTCGAGCACCAACACTTTCAACCTGCAGTTTCAAAAAGCAACAGTGAGCCGTTCGTTGCAGCTCTTCTTGCAAATCATGCCCATAGAAGTTCGTATAAAAAAAGGTGCAGTTGTGGTGGGGAATGTCAAAACGCCATGCGTGCTTGTGGCATCGTTCAAGTCGGGAAAGGGCCTCATTGACGTGTCCAAGGCACCAAATCCCCTAGATCCATATAGACTACTCCACGATTTCCAGTTTAACGAGTTTCAACTTTGGATGAGACCAAATTTGGGGTTGGACAAGAACAGGTATGGTGGTGGAGGAGGAGGAAACGATAAAGGGCCTGGCCATACCTTTAAACCTCCAAAAATGTGGACCAAGCTTGCTGGCGCAAAGAAATGGATTAGAAAGAGACATCAAAAAGAGAATGGCCTCAAATTCTCTTTTAATGATGAGCAATACAATAATAATTGGAGAGGTCTTGAACGGTACATTGGCGAGTTTCAAGACCACGAGGTTATTGCTGCTCAGAATGGCTCAACACAAGAGGAGTATGCAAAGTATAGCTTGCTCTTGGACTCTACCAGTACCCGGTTCATCTACTTTTATGACTCACCCGGACTCCAACAAACAGACACTAGGACTAGGGAAAGTGAGGCTCCGCCAGAGTGTGGTCTTGAGATTGAGATCTCGCATGGCACCATCCACTACGGACCTTGGGCTGATAAACAACGTGTACCCTTGCAAAGTATGCTCTTCCCTTCATTGGCCAAGGACGCCGTGCCTATTACCACCACCACTAAAAGAAACTACGAAGGGTTCAAGTTGACGGTCATTGTGCGCGACGAGTTGGTGGTACGTGTGCCGACACGAGAGGCTAGTAAAGACACCACGCCAAGGGCCAATCGTTCTTTTGGTTGGTTGGAGGTAAAGCTAGGCGAAGGGTCAAACGTGGGACTGTTTACATCCTATATTACTAAAGGTGACAGATGGCCTAATAAGCTAAAGATGATATTCAATGATCCAGAAGTGCAGTCTTCGGTAAACCACGATGTGTTGTTCCTCGCTGACTCGCACGAGATTAATGCCGACGTGGCACTACCCTTGAAGTGGAATGGCAAATGCGAGTGGAAGTTTGACCAGGTCAGTTTGAACGCAAGAATGTTTCTATTGAGGGAACATATCCAGTTATTTAGTGACTTGTTGACGGATTTTGGCTCTGGCGACCCCCAGCCGTACGAACAGTATAGACGGTTCAACTACATCATTTCATGGAAACTCCTCCACTATGAACTATTCTTGAATGTCAACGACTACAATATCATCAACAACGCCTTAGACTTTACTAACAACAAGTATCTATCATTCCAGGGGGACGAGTTGAGATGCTTTGTTGACATCCCAATTGAGGGTGCTTGCTCGAAAAAGTCAACTGTTACATACAGGTTGGAGACACCCAGGTTTGATCTTGTATTGGACACGCCGCAATGGCACACGGTGAATGCATTTTTAAAAGAGTCGCATGTTGTTGGAAGCGCGGGCGCGTTCGAGGTTTCAGGAGCATACACATTCTATAGTGGCGTGGAGATCAACACTGCTGACTTGGTGGAGATCAATTGTACAGGCGATGATGTGTGTCTCAAGTTTTATGGGTTCGTCATTAGGTACTTGTTTACTGTGCGGGAAAACTATTTTGGTGACTACATACATTTCAAAACGTTTGAAGAGTTCACAGAGAACAGCACCAATAAGCAACTGTCCATGAGCTCTTGCTCTTCTCCCACAGACAAAAATTACTGGGCAATGGTGAAACTAGAGAACGATGTTGATGTGCTATTCAAGTTCCAAGTGCGAACTGGTCTTATCATACTACCGCAACACTTGTACAGTTGCAAATCACACATCGGATTGACTTTCAAGATGCTCGATATAGATATTAGGTTTTCCAATTATTATATGGATATGCAGGTTGATTTCAGTCCTCTTTTGGGTTCGTTAGTCACCCAATTTGACGCTGACGCCAAGTTGAATGTCAAGGACTATATCAAGGACTACATCACAACAACAACACCTCCGCAAGTGCACGTTGATGGGTTCGGTGTACACTCGCACAGGATGTTTGGACCTCCACCTGATGAGACGACATTCTGGTGCAAATGGGACTTTTACAGTGGGGAATGGATCATCAATGGTTCTCCTTTGATATTGCAAGGAATAAAAGCAGGAATCACAAACTTTGGCATAACATTTCAAGATCGCGAAAATGCATTGAATGATGCATTACCACCCGCATTTGACGCTGCAAACTTCTCATTCAGGTGTCCGAAATTTGTATTCAAGTTTAAACTACCAAATGACACCAATACAGCAGAGGTGGAGTTGAATAATGTGTTGTTGTCATACAACGACTTGAGCAATGACCGCTATTCAAACAAGTTGTCTGTGAAGATCCCTTCCATCAATGGTAAAGTGTTGCTGTCCTCGGAGGACGTGTTGGGGTATATTCTGACTTCCCTCGTGTTGTCTGATATCACTCAAAAAGATGACATGGATGGCAGAAGAGATACACAGCAGGTGCACATTAGAAACGGCGATGCCCCATTCCACAGAGCACCATTTATTCTCACTGAGGAGTACAGGGACACCTTTTATGAGGAGAGTAGAGGAAGCTTTATGACATCAATGAGTCTACCGAGAGTGCCTATGCCATTAACTTTGGAAACGTCCAATCTTATTGATGATACATCGTCGTCGTCCTCCTCCTCCTCCTCCTCCTACTCCGCCACCTCCGTCTCCTACAGAGGTGAGATGGAGGACACACTTCCCACAGTCAATTACAACACTAAAGACTTTTCCCCATCATATCAACCTGATCCAGATACAAAGTACAATAATCTCATTGTTGATTTAGGCGAAACTGAAATGTACCTCAGTCCTGCTTGTGTTTGTACCGTAACCCAGTTTGTCTCAGTGAAAAGTGTTCATTATCTAGACTCGATTATGGACGAAATAGAAGTATCCATAATCAAAATAGCAAATGATCTTCTAAGTTCAACAAAGGTGGTTGACAACTTCCGAATAGTGAATAGCCACACTACCGTGCACATTGGTATAGAGCCATATAGGCATACCGAGTTCAACGGATTGACTATTCCACACATATCGCTCTACACCACCAACTTGTCAATGGCTATTTCCAAAACACCCGACAAAAAAACCACCTCCTTTGCCGTGCATGGCGAAAGCCTAGACTTTACGATCGCAAAGTCATCTGATACTCTAGAGGCAGTTTCACTAACCTTGGTGGACTATGAGGCCTGGCTAGACCAGGATGCCACCAGTCTTATTGGTTCAATCGACCTTGACTATATCGACCTTGCGATCGATCTGAAGCAAGTCCCATGGCTTTTAGAACAAGCAAACGTATTCGTTAAACAGGTTGAAGACATCATCACACGCTTCAAAGTCTCTACAGACCACCACGCTGCAGCGCAACTATTATATGCATTGACGTTAGCGTCAGAGGATTACTCCATCGACCACGATCCAGAGGTTCTCACACGGCCTGCATACATTCTACGCGCCAAAAGAGAACACATTCGGTTTTTCGATAGCTGGAAGGTGGTGGCCAAGTTACGACACATTTTGCAAACCTTGCCAGAAACATGGAAAACAAGCGTGAGCAACGCATTCAAGGATGGCACTTTTGTACTACCTGACTATGGTGCCGACCATGTACGGGACTATTTCTCCAAATGGAGGGTCTGGGAGGCAAACCAGGACCAGCGACTGGCAATGTTGAAGAGAATATTCACCAAAAACGAAAAGGAGCATGGAAAGGATGGAAAAGTCGACTTTGACTTTACAGTAAACGAAGTGAATATCAATTCTCTCTGTTCACAAAATCCAACGAGTATCAATATAAAGACACTTTGTTTTGTGTTGAATAAGGACACACTACTGTGTCTACTATTGACTGTCGACTCGTATGAAGGTAAATTGACTAAATCGGTTTTGGAATTGGTGCCGCTATTGAATTTGGAAACTGAGACATCATCCACCTCCTCCTCATCATCATCTCCATTCCAGCTTGTACTTAATATATCCCATTTTGTGCAGCTGGTAGAACTTGTAAACCTAAAGGCAACTGTCACAGTGCAAGACCTATTGGCAACTATGGATCAACATACAGCCACCATAAACACACACATCGTGGAGATCAAGCTAGATGCGCTCGAGCGTGTTTTTCACACAAACCTTCACCATTTGCAAGTGTTTGCACACAACCAGCAAAACAATTCACAACTCAACTTGGAAGTTAGAAAGTGCAAAACAATCCTATTTGACAAGATGAACTTTGTAGAAATCATCAGAGCAGTGATGGATGAGGATGTGCCATTCTGCAAGAGTCTTTTCAAAAAGAAGACAAACGTACCAAGACAGCAAGCTCGCCACCAGGTATCATCAACACTCCTAATACAAGAGTTTGCTTATAGCGTTGAGATACTAAACCCTCTACACCTCTCGGGTGTACTACTTGGGGCCAAGGCCAGCTTCAGTCTCAATGATGAGCTTGGGACAGCTGCACTTTGTGCCGAGTTTGCAAAGCTACATAGCAACTTTAGTATTGATCGCAGCAACGTTCTAGGTCTTCAATGTGCCGATTTTGTATGCCTATGTGACACAGAATCCATAAATCTGTCAGAGTTGAAGTTGACTCTGTCGCAAGTGTCCCTAGGGTATATGAAGATAGTCTCGAATGACTTGCTCCATACTATGAATCTTGTCACAAGTGTTTCTAAAATACAAGCTAGAATCGCAGAGATATCCAGTATAGTAGGACACACTACTACCCCTGCTTCCAACCACCATCTTTTCCGCCTTAGTTTCAAAAACGCATACCTGGAGCTTTCTGCTGGCGTGGGCTCAACAACGCCAAGTCTCGCTCTTGAAAACACTTTTTTCAACATCAGCAACGTTGCCGTGAGTACAGAGGTCCCCATCCACGGAGAAGCGGCATTGCCTCTCTTGCGATTCACCTTGTTCAGCAAGAATATCCCCTTGGGTTTGTCCAACGTATTGGCGTTGGAGTTTGCTGTGCGCTTGTTCAACGATACAGATACACGTGACTCCCGCCAGCATTTGCAAGTGGAATCCCAATTTTGCCGCGTATGTTTGTCTGAGCCCGTGGTTATTGCCATGACTAGGATTGCTGATACTGTTGCTAAGCGGTATCACGAGGTGGCATCTGCGGCGGCCACAACACCAACTGCTACACCCAATGCTTCTTCACCCTCTCTCAAGCAGTTCATCTACGCAAAGTTTTCCGCATTCCAGTTCCTATCGTACAATTTCTGCATCGGCTGGCTCTTCAACGACAATTCAAAGGATTACCCAGGAGTGATTATTGGAGCGGAAAAGTTCTTTGCGGCTACCGAAGAGAGTTTGGGAAAGTTTACGCTTATTGGCGCCTACTTTTCCATAGCCCATGGTAATCACGCACTAAACTTTTTCAGCGCTCGTTCAGAGAGAGGCAGCTTGAACCGCGCATTCTTACCAACGTTACAATTGATCTATGTTATAGACTCCAAGCACTTGCTGCTCACTGTTCATGGAGATGAAATTGACATCAAGTTCATCTCCACTTCAATAACACAGATTGTACAAAAAATATCTGCTCTGGCGAGTGGGATCCGTCTGTATCTAGAAAGAAAGTCTCAGCTTCTCAGTGCCACCAAACCAGCACCAGCACCAGCACCAGCACCAGCACCAGCACCAGCACCAACAGCACCAACAGCAACAACAAGTAACAACACACGAATTCCCTTCCAGTCAATTGAGCTAGTCTCCACTTTTGCCGGCTCAAACATGTTGGTCACCAGAATGGAGGAGGATGAGTTTTCTGACGACAAGTCAATGTACTTGCATGCACCAGCAATCAAGACAATTGTCAAATTCACAAACACTTCCGATTTGTGGAAAGTTATGGGAGAGTTGGTGACGTCGTCGTCGGAAAACGTGTTGTACCCACAATGCGTACCAATCATGCTTGACTTGGCTTCCGGAGTCAAGGCATTGGTCCACGACGAGAAAAAAAAGGTGGAGAAAAAGGAAAAGATAGGAGACGAAGCGTCGACATTGTCTCTCTTCAACAATCTTCTCATCGACATTGCCATCAGGATAAAAAGGCAAGAGCTCACCTTAAGCTGTGAACCCACAGCGAAAGTCGCCGCAGTGGTTGGTCTAGACGGGTTCTGCATCCAGGTAAACTCAAACGATGCAAAAGGAAAGAGTGTAGTATTGTCTGCATTGCTAGATGGCATTTCTGCATCACTACAGCACATCTACTCCAGGGACATCAGTGCTTCACTAGAAATAGAACAAATACTCTTGCTGAGTGTGTTGGACTTGGGAGCCCAGGGCCGCATGTTTTCCACTGGGTGCGTGACCAATACTAACGCTTATGTCAATGTGAAACAGTACCAAGACGTCAACCTATTCACCGATATCTGGTTCCCAAAAAATCTATTCCACCAAGACAAAGAGGACGCCAAAGACGACACCACTGATCTAGCACGCAACCAGAATATAGCCCTGAAGTTCAGACAAGTATCCACCACCTATGCGTTCCCTTGGATAGTAGTCTTTGTCGCAAACACAGTCAACCTTGAAGCGGACTTTGGCCAGGCCTTGGGCAAATCCCAGTTGCTGATGAACAACTTCTGGGCAGTGTCAAAGAAAGCACAGGACTGGTCACAAGATTTGCGAACGGGGATCAGCACAATCAACTTGTCGTCAGAGGGTAGGTTGACCGGGTCGCTACTTGTTGAAAAGATCAATTTACACACAACCATCAGCTGGAAGATTGCTACAGGCGCAACACTCGACGTTCCATTGGTGTTGGTCTCCGGTGGTGTCAACAAGTTGTCGCTTAAAATGTCATTCGACGAGCACGTGATTGCCCTTGTTTATGTTGAAGACTTTTCAATGGATATATACAACAAGAAGAGCGCGTTGGCCATTGCCAAGGACCATCTTGTTGTTACCACCAAGTTCAATGGCCTCGAGGTGTATATAACTTCACTCTCGGCCTCAAACTTTATGGACATTGCAAATACAATCTCCAGAATGGTTTTAGAAACTAGAAGCTCGTATAGAGAGATACTTAGGGACTCCTCGAGGGGCAAATCCATTAGTCACCACAAACAACAGCAGCAGCAGCAGCAACAACAACCTTTGCACAGCTCCTACTCCAACATTCTACAGACAATAAAACGATTGGATACAACAATTCATGTATCTGCCGGCAAAATCTTGATTCACGTCTACCCATCCTCCATAGACAACTCCAAGGTCCTCGTTGTGAAGCTTGACGAGTCTAGAGCAAAGTTTCAGCAGAACGAGTATACCCATGGCGTATCCAACGAGCTAGATTTGAGATTCAACGATCTAAACGTCTCGCTATCCTCAGTGCCACCTCTACTGGAATCATTTGTGCAAACATGCACAGTTGATGAGTTTTTGAACTCGGCTCACCAGGCCAAGGGCGGCAACATCTTTGTGTTTCCCTCCTTCCGTGTCTCCATGAGGACATTCCAAAAAGAAAAAAGTACCGTGATTGAGTATTTGTTCCAGTCATCGTTCAATGGCACTGTAGACGTGAGGTGGAATTTAGGGTCCGTCAACTTTATTAGAGAAATGTACCACATCCATACAAGGGCACTAGCGTCGAGGAGGGAGTATATGCATAACCGTGGCGACTCGCAACTGCACCTGCAACTGCAACGCAGTTACAGCTTGCAAGAGAACTCCACACAGGAGATTGACGATGCAATCAAAGAGACTATGGAGAAAGTGGAAACAGGCTCTACCTTCCAGTACACACCTTTAGCGCCACCAATAATTGAGGCCCCGCAATTAAAAGAGTTGGGAAACGCCACGCCACCATTGGAATGGTTTGGCTTACACAGGGACAAGTTGCCCAACATCACTCATACATTGGTCATAGTCAACTTACAGAAACTCGTACATGAAATCGAGGTCCAGTACTCCAAGATGCTAGGTAAAGCTTAATGTATAGATATATATATATTCAATGACTCAAGTACCATCTGCCTTTAGCTTTTCTTCGTGCAAGCACCTTTTGTCCTCCTTTTGTTCTGAGCCTAGCTAGAAACCCAAACTGTCTCTTTCTTTTCAATGTTGATGGCTGGTACGTGTTACCCCTGGATTTGAAGCGGAGCTGTAAAAGCAAAAGGGCTATAGGGGAGTGTCCAATAGGGGGCTGTCCAATAGTGGAATGTCCAATAGGAAAGTGTGCCGCGGCCAGTGGCCTCACATAGGATTTGATCACCAGGAACATGTTGTTGAACAATATCTCAGTTAACATCTCTCATTTGATTTTTTTTTTTTTCTCTTTTTCTCATTCTTTCTTTTTTTTTTTTTGATTTTTTTTTCGCACAAAAATTGACAAAAACTATTTAGCCCATCTCATCATTATAGTTTGTTGTCATGATGTCTGGGAGAAGAGCACTACCTTCTACTTTGAATACGCCCACTGCTGTACGAGTAGGAACAGAACTGTCTATCCCGCAAAGTCAAGCTGAGACATTATTAACGGAGTTTATCGATGCTAGCGAGTACAACAACAACCCATTCAATGTGAAGAAACAGAACCAGGAGACCGGTCTTGCTAGTAATAATGGTGGGTCAGTGCCGCTTATATCGCAGTTGAAAAGGATCCAGAGAAGTTTGCGAGGGTTACCTCCTCTTGAGAAGAAGCAGGACGAAGAGGTGCCCAAGAAGATTGTTTTTGATATATAGCGCGACCCTATCGAGCAGAGCGAGATAGTGGTGTAGTACTTAGTTGTAGAAAAAAAATAAATAAATAAATAAAAGAACTACCTTTGATATCGATTGAATTGTTATGAAGCGGAAGAGGCAGATCGAGGGGGAAGACACGTTTGTTAATAATAGCGATTATGATGTGAAGGAGGGGGTGGAAAGGAGCAAGGGGGAGGAGACCATGGGGGAGGAGACCATGGGGGAGGAGAGTAAGGGAGAGGAGACCATGGGGGAGGAGAGTAAGGGAGAGGAGACCATGGGGGAGGAGAGTAAGGGGGAGGAGAGTAAGGGGGAGAAGACCATAGCAAAAGAGAATTCCAAAAATGATACCCAAAGCAAACCACGACTAGCGATCAAACAATTGGTGTTGACCAACTTCAAATCGTATGCAGGGAGACAAGTGATTGGACCGTTCCACACATCGTTTTCGTCCGTGGTTGGTCCTAATGGAAGTGGCAAATCCAACGTTATTGACTCTATGCTTTTTGTGTTTGGATTCAAGGCCAATAAGATGAGACAAGGCAAGATCTCTGAGTTGATCCACAATTCTGGAGACGAAACAAGACCTGAGTTCTGCCAGGTGGATATCCATTTTGAAATGGTTCTTGATGGTCCGCCATTGGAAGTTGTGCACAACTCGCAATTGGTGATTTCGCGTAAAGCGTTCCAAAACAACCAGTCACAGTACTATCTAGATGGTAAGAAAAGCACCTACACAGAGGTGACCACTTTATTGAAGCAAAAGGGCGTTGACTTGGACCACAAACGGTTTCTCATTCTTCAAGGAGAGGTGGAGTCGATAGCACAAATGAAACCAAAGGGGGAGAAGGAAGGCGACGACGATGGGTTGTTGGAGTACCTAGAAGATATCATTGGCACCACAAAGTACAAAAAGTTGATCGAGGACAGCATGGTGCAGATTGAAGAATTAAACACAATGTGCCAGGAAAAGTCGGATAGGTTTGCATTTGTTGAAAAGGATAAGCTTTTGCTTGATGAGAGGAAAGTTGAAGCGTTGAGATTTTTGGAGTTGGAGAAAAAGTTGGAAAAGTTCAAGAGTATGCAAAAGCAGTATGATTTGAGGAGGTACAAAAGGGAGGTGGACCAGAAGGAGGGCGAGGTACAAGAGTTGAGCGATACTTTGGAGAAAAAGAGGCTTGAAAATGCAAACTTGTTGAAACTGATCGACAACAAGGTTGCCTCCCAAGCGGCAATAAACAAGCAGGTGAAAACGCTTGTTTCCGAGCTCGGCACATTCCAAAAGGAAAAAAAAACCCTTAACCAAAAGAGTGTTTCTTTTGAAGAAAAACAAAAGAGTTTGGAGACAAAGTTGAAAAAGGCAAACAAATCAGTAACGTCACTGACCCAATCTTTGGCCAACGCAAACCAAAAACTTTCCACCTACTCCAACTCCTCCTCCCAGTACAAGTGTGAGATCGATGCCTTGACCAATAATCTCCAAAGGGAAGAAGAGAAGCTAACGAGTATGAGGGAGAAGTTGACACAACGTACCTCCACATTCACCAATGAGATTGAGGACTTGCAGAAAAAGTTGGATCCATGGACATCCAAATTGAAAAACAACGAGAACCAAATACAGCTCACCCAATCGAATATAGATATGCTTGAAACACAGATGAATCGCACGAAAATGCAGTTGGAAGAAAGCAAAAACAGGTTGAGAGAGATTAAACAAGAGGGCAAGAACAAAGAAACCCAGTTACAAGAGAAGGAGTTGGATCTAGAGCGAATCATTGAACAAACCGCACTTGGAGAAGAGCAAACAAACTCACTAAAAGTGGTTTTGGACAAGTTGAAAGCGCAAATCACCAAGCAAAAAAATAAACTCCTGGACTCTCTTGCTGTAATGCAAACAAAAGAAAACAAAAACAGCGTGCTAGCAGCATTAACAAAGTTGGCCAAGTCTGGCCGAATCGATGATTTCTATGGCCGGTTAGGAGATCTAGGCACGATTGACGAGCAGTACGATGTTGCGATATCCACTGCTGCTGCGCCAGGGCTAGACTCGATGGTTGTGGAAACCGTCGAAACAGCTCAAACATGCATCGAGTACTTGCGGAAAAATAAGCTTGGGTACGCCAATTTCATATGTCTTAACAAGTTGAGCAAATTTGATCTATCCAAGATTAGTACTCCAGGAGACCCATCGCGGATCAAGAGGTTATTTGACTTGATCACACCAGTCAGTGACAAATTTGCACCTGCGTTTTTCAGCAAGATGTTTAATACACTAGTGGCGCCCACCTTGAGTGAAGCAAAGGCTGTTGCGTATGGTGCAAAACGATGGAAGGTGGTGACATTGGATGGGAAGGTGATAGATACTTTTGGAACAATGTCAGGTGGAGGTTATGTACAGCGAGGCGCAATGAAGTTGGGAGGGGGGAACAAGGTGGTGGGGGAGGTCTTGGAGCATGAGAAGGAGATTGAGATTGAGGATATTCGTGTTCGACTACGCGAGTTGGAGCAAAAACACCAAGAGGTAAAAAAAGAGTATGATGAGAACATGGCTGCTTTGCAACAAGTAAAAGCATTGGAGCCAGAAACAAAACTTGCTCTTGATAAACTCCAGTTGGATATTGCAGGACTTGCATCAGAGATGAAAGAGATTGCACAGTTTCGCAAAAGTTTAGCTCTTGAGCAGGAACAGATGGAGACGGATAACCCGTTTGAAAAACAGATTTCAGAGAAAAAAGGGGCACTTGCTCTGTTGAATGAGGAGAGGAATCGAATAAAGTCGGAAATGGCCGATTCAGAGAACCGGATACTTTTGTTGGAGCAGAAAATAATGGAAGCAGGAGGTGTAGAGTTGAAGGTACAAAACTCACGTGTCGACAGTATCAAACAGCAGATATCCATCATCAATGATAAAACAAGTGGCGACAGAATTGCTATTAAGAAGTTGGAAAGTGATGTGCAGCGGTACAAACGGTTGATTGAGGAGGCCACTTTGGAAAAGGACATTTTGGAAAAAGACTTATTAGCGATCCAGCAGTCCCATAAGTCTCTTTTGTCACAAATGGTATTACTCGATGAAAAAATCCAAGCTTTGGACCAGCACAAACGCGATAAAGATGAGGAGCTAGAGATTATACGCGTGGATATCGAAGGCATGCAAGAAGAACTATCCGGATTCAAACAGTTTGAGGTCGACACCCTCAACCAAGTAGAGAAGATAACCTCAGTGTTGAGAAAGTTGAACCATCTAGTTGACGAAAATGAGCGTGCTCTTGAAAACACAGCTGTGAGAGATGTTGAGCCATACATTTATTGGATGGACAATAATGATGATGATGATCGGGCCAAGTTTCTTATGCCATCGCCTACGCACAAGCTTTCCCCTACCGAGCTAGACGACGTAGACATAGAAGCAGTCAATTCAGAGGTTGATGAGTTGGAAAAATACATGGCCAATGTACGTGTGGATATTGAGATTCTAAAGGAGTACGGAGCCAAGATTGTTGAGTACCAGCAGCGGAAAGACGACTTGAACAAAGCCGTGCAACAACGCGACACAAAGCGTGATTACTGCGAAGATCTCAAAAAGAAGAGGCTCGACGAGTTTATGCAAGGGTTCATGGATATCTCAATGACACTAAAGGATATGTACAGGATGATCACCATGGGCGGCAATGCCGAGTTGGAGTTGGTTGACAGTTTGGACCCGTTCTCCGAAGGCATTCTCTTCAGCGTGATGCCGCCCAAGAAGTCGTGGAAAAACATCTCAAACCTAAGTGGAGGAGAAAAAACATTGAGCTCGTTGGCCTTGGTATTTGCCTTGCACAAGTACAAGCCCACGCCGTTGTATGTGATGGACGAGATCGACGCGGCTCTAGACTTTCGCAATGTGTCCATTGTGGCCAACTATATCAAGGAGAGAACAAAGAACGCCCAGTTTGTGGTGATATCATTGAGGAACAACATGTTTGAGTTGGCACAGAAGTTGATTGGAATCTATAAGGTCAAGGACAAAACAACAAGTGTTGCTCTCCTCAATGGTGAAATGCAGTAAGCGTGGGCGCGGTGGTGAGTTTGGCAAACTCCTTTTCGTGTTTTCTTTTAAGAATAAAGTATTTGTCCAACACATCGATCATATCGATCATTGACTTGCATGTATTCACCTCTTTCACTACTTTTCTTGGAATCAGCGGCATGTTATCCATCATCTGCGCAACGTGGTGTTGCGAGAGTTTGAACGGAAGACCGTAGCTAGTGGCGAGATGCATAAACATTTCTATTGCGCCCCATGGTGTAGTGTCCATTCCTGTAAATAAAGCAGGGTTGGCTAGAACCCCACGCGCAGACATCACACCATCAACCTTGGTGAACTCAACTATCCTCTTACAATCGTCCAATGTAAAGCAGTCTCCGTTTGCAATCACCGGTACCGACACATGCAGCCGCACCACCTTTATAGCCTCAAGGTTTACTGGCGTGGACGATCTTGTAGTCTTTGTGCGGCCATGTATTGTGAGCATATCTGTGCCTGCTGCCTCGACTATTCTTGCAAAGGCAATAGTCTCGTTGAGATCATTATGTATACGTATCTTTGTGTCTATGCATATGAACGGGTATTTAGCCTTTGCCGCGGCGATCATCTCTGCCACTAGATGTGGCTTGCTCATCAACGCGGCTCCCACACCTTCCCTCACCTGGTCTCTAATGGGACACCCACAGTTGATGCCTATTCCATCAACATACGGATGCACCATGCCAACAAACTTGACAAAGTCCGCAACATTATTCACACCGACTTGCACAATGACGCAGTGGTCCTTATCGTTGGTAGTAAAGTCTGCATACCTTGCCATCTCATTACGTACAAACTCGCGCGCAAGGATCATGGGTGTGTATACAATGTCCACATTGTAAAACCGACATAGTTCACGAAACGGGAGCTTGGAGTATCGAACCATGGGTCCTGATACATACACGGGCCGACCCTGCTCACGACATTGCCGTATAATTGTCAACGGTGAGGTCATCAAAGAGAAAAGCTATGTGTTCTGTGTTTATACATAATAATACAAATTTTTTTTTTTTTCCTTCTTTTCTTACTCCTCTTCTGAGCTCTCTGATGACATTGCATCATCTGAGCTCTCCTCATGGGCAATCTCCATAAACCCATTATTGTTAGTTTGCTGCAGTTGAGATTGCCCATTGCCTTCGTCAAATAGCGCAAGCTGCGACCTCAAATGCGCCAACTCGTCTAGACTTGTACCTGACTTCTTTTTTCTCTTACTTTGTGACTTTTGAGAAGCTTTTTCACCAAATAAAAAGTCATACAATTTCAACACAGTTGAGTCGCCCAACTGGTCCATATCCAACTCGACCTCATCATCATTGGTGATCTGCACATCATCTTGAATCATCTTGATTAGAGCATTTAGCTTTTTGTCCGATAAGGTGGGGACCGCTTCGGAGACCTGTTTCTTCATTTCGTAGGTGACAACAGGTTGTGGTGGAGTAAGTTTGATTTGGTGGTTTTGTGCAGGGTGTAAAGGTTCCTTGGACTTTTTTGACTTGGTGTGGGAGTGGTGGGTGTGGCTACCATGGCTGTGGCTGCGGTTGTGATGGCCATGGCCATGACTGTTGCCGCGTTTAGTGGTGCCACGTTTCTTTTTCTTTTTCCTTCTTGCAGCCTGTTGTTCTTTTAATTTCTTCAAGTGCTCCTTCTTTAGCTCATCCAACTCCTTTTTCATTCTTGCCAATTGGTTTTCGAGAAGCTGGATAGCGGGGATTTCAGAGAGCAGTGCTTCGGTTATTTCCATATCCTCCATGTCTTCCTCGTCCTCTTCCTCCTCGCTACTATTAGACTCATCCCCTCCACTTACCTCAGACGCGGGCGGTGTAGGCTCGGGCACAGGCTTATTAGCCCATTTCTTATCAAAAACAGCCTCCAACCTGTGTCCCATCATATTCACCTCTGTGCCCTCTGGATTGAAAGCATAACAGTTTTGAAATATCAACCTCACGTCTTTTTCAAACTCGTCGGCGTTTTCATATTGATTGTTGGCAAGTTTGGATTGCACCGTGCCGAGATCCATTGGCTGCTTGACAATTTGAAAGTAGTTTGGTATATTCAAACTAACCGCATCCACGGGCGCCAAAAAGGGGAAGTTGTAGTTGTAATGTTTCTTGGACATCAATTCCTTGATTGTTTGCGTGCAGAACCTCAACTCTGCAGCAAACTTCTTTTTCCTGGGTCTTACATCGTATGGCAATTCCTTTGGCTTTGGTGGGTGGATGGTTCTTTTTGGCCGTGTGGCTGCTACTGAGTCTCGTTGAGACTCCGTGGTTACTCTTTTTTTGGGAGGAGGCGGTGGTGTGGGAGAGGACCCAGCAGCTACTGACGGTGCTGCTACCACTGACGGTGCTGCTACCACTGAAGATGCCGCTGCTGCTCCTCCTCCTCCTCCTGATGGCAATTCTTTTGGCGGTGCGTTCAACATGTGTTTTTCGAAATGTGCTTGTATATTAGTTGCCATTCTGGAAATACCTGCAGTCTCGCCGTTGAACTTTTTACAGTTTGCCACTAACAAGTTGAAATCGTCGACAAACTGGGAGATATCCTCATACGCATCAACTGTGAGCTTTTTTTCAATTGTTGACAAGTCCATAGGCCGTGGTATATAGTTGTAGTATAGTGGGATATTGAGTTTCACCGTGTCCACAGGTGCAAGAAACGGTGAAGCATCCTTAAGTCGTTTGATTGCTTTGATTGTGTTGAGAGCAAACTTGACTTGATGTGCGGGCATGGGATGGAGCGGTAAGTTGTCCATATCTGGTTCAGGTGGCGGCTTGGGTGCGGGAGTAATCTCGACTTGCGGGGAGGAGTCCAGAGGGGATCCAGGGGTGGACTTTATAGGCTCATCCTTGGGCTCCTCCTTGGGCTCATCTTTAGGTTCATCTTTAGGCTCCTCCTTGGGCTCATCTTTAGGCTCATCCTTGGGCTCCTCCTTGGGCTCCTCCTTGGGCTCATCTTTAGGCTCCTCATTAGGCTCCTCCTTAGGCTCCTCCTTAGGCTCATCTTCCTTAAGCTCCACTTCCCTTACCTCCACTTCCCTTACCTCCTCCTCTTTTTCCCCTTGTTCCCCTTGTTCCCCCATTTCCCCCATTCTTTGCTTCTTTTCTTCCGGCTCTTCACTTGCGTCCTCTTCCAACTTTCTCTTTTCCGGTACTGGAGAGGGATCTGGTGGTGACAATGGTTCCTGCGCCAATTCACCCATTACCTCTTGCTTAGTCTCCGCATGAAACGAGTCTCCAGAAGGCGTCTGTACAGGAGTATTTGTATCAACTTGTGACATTTGTGTGGGACCCTAACACAACTAAAATGTATCTATCTATCTCTCCCTTCACTCCGTACACAAAAATGAATTTACGAATTTACAAAAAAAAAAAAAGAAAAAAAAAAAGAAGAAAAAAAGAAGAAAATGAGGACTCTTTTAATGAGGACTCTTTTAGTAAAAAGAAGAAAAAAAAAAAACAGAAAACGAGGTCTCTTTTAGCAAAAAAAAAAAAAAAAAACCAAAAGAAGATGAGGAAATCTTCATCTTATTTATACTCGCAGTGGTGCTTGTGTGCAGTACTCTACCCCCCAAATGCACACGACTTCCTTTACTTTCTTTTATTTACAAGTGTACAGTTAACAAGTCGTTACTTGAGAATCCCTTATTGCAAGTGGGACATCTTCTTAGTCTAGCAGCAAGTCTCTCGTGGGTGCACCCTGAGCAGAATACATGGCCACACACTGTGATGGCCGTGTCCTTCCAGTTCTTTGTGCACACTGAACACTTGGCAATCGACCGCAAAGCTTGAATTTGCTGCTCGTCCTCTTCAAGAATAGAGCTGGTATTGTTTGCTTTGTATTTGAGTAGTAGCGACTCTGTCGAAGCAAGGCTCTTGTTGAGTTTGGTCAACTCGAGCAATTGTTTGTTTGCAAGGTCCTTTGATTGCAGTAACTCACTGGTGAGTGTATTGACTTTTGCATCCTTGCGCTCGACATCCTTCTCCAAGGCCTCCTTGGTTACCTGGAGGCTCTTTACTTTGTCTTGTAGGGCAAAGTTTTCTTGCAACGAGTTCTCCTTGATGATTTTGTAGTCGAGAAGCGATTTGGATAGTATATCGATCTTGTTCAAGTAGGTCACCTCCAACTCGTTAAGGTTTTTGATGAGATCCTGCGACTTTGCCACTTGTTGTTTGAGCACCTTGTTCTCGTTTGTGAGCGAATCCTTTAGTCTCATTGTGGCAAAGTACTTTTGGTCAGCTTTGTTTTTTTCAATAGTGAGTTTTTTCACTTGGTTCTCGTGGTCTATGGTGGTGTGTAGTTTCTTTATTGTTAGATCTCGTGTTTGCTTAAATGCACTTTCGATTTCCCTAATCTCATTCAACAACAACAACAGGTCTGCATGTTCTGTCTCCATTGGGCTAAACTTTTCCTTAGTGAGCTCTTCGATCCGCTTGGAGAAGATTTCGTTCAACTCTAGTAACGACTCGGTACTCTTTTGGTCTTCTTTTTCACTGGTCAAAAGACTATTTTTTGCCAACAACTCGTCCCTTGTTGTTCTCACTCGCACAAGGTCCTGTTCTGCTTTCTCGAGCTGCTGTTTCAAACTCTCATTCTCTTTCACCAATTCCATCTCAACAATCTTTTTTATCTCGTTTTGCTTCTCCTCCAATTCACTCAACTTGGTCACGTTAACTGAGTTTAGTTTGTTCACCTTGCTGATCTGTTCTTGGAGCGATTGGTTGTTCTTGATGAGCCTTTTGTATATAGGGTTATCCTGCAAGTCGCTTTCACTTAGATTGTGAAGTTTGCTTTCTAGTGCAGTTGTTTTCTTGAGTAGCTCTTGGTTGCTTGTTGAGAGTGCTTGTGTTTGTTCGTTGAGGATGGCGTTGGAGGTGCGCAACTGCTCCACCTCCGTGGTGAGAGTATCCAAGGAGGAACCATTGGTTTGTTGTTGTGGTGCTGCTGCTGGTGCTGCTGCTGGTAGTGCTGGTGTTGTTGTTGACTCCCCTTCTTTTCCTTCTTCTTCTTTTTGTTCCATTATTTCTTTCCTTGCGTCGTCCACCCGCTTCAAAGTCTTTGACTCATTACGTTCGTACGTGTTTATCAAGGCTAGAATCTCCGACTCTAGAGCTGCTATGTTCTCTGTTAGTGTTTGATTTTCCTTGACAAGTATTTGGTTTTCACTTTTGAGTGTGCCGAGCTGTTGAACGCTTTGTATATCGCTCGGAGCCACTTTGGAAGAGATTGCCTTGGATAGCTGTTTACTGATGGTTTGGAGTTTGGCATCCACCTTGTCGTTGAATGCTACCAATATGTTATCGTCTTTCCCTTCTTCTACATCAAACAATGCTACAAGCTGCTCATACCATGCAATCAACACACTACTTATATGTTTCAGCTGGTCAACGTCCCGTGTTAGCCGTTTTACCTCTCCTTTTAGTTTCAACACCTGCTGTTTATACAAAATCATCTGTCTCCAGATCGCTTCCTTTTTGAAGTACACCACATCTGCCTGACTTAAGGGTCCCTCTGTACTTAGCTCATCCAAAGCCACCTTGGATTTTTTGGCACTTGTAGTACCCACTGAATCACTCGGTCTTTTATTCATTATGAAGCTTTGGAGATGAGTCTGGATGAGTTGGAAGGCTTTTTTTTTTTTTTTTTTTTTTTTTTTTTTTTTTTTTTTTTTTTTTTTTTTTTTGTTCTTTTTTTGTTCTTTTTTTGCGCAAAAATTTATATTTTTGTACGCACGACTGAACAAGTAAAGGTCTTATGAGAGTGTTCAGTCTTTTTGCTATTGTAGGTGGTTGTTCTGCAGTTAAGGACTACCTCTTCAAGGCATGTGCCGACTCTGGATTTTGTCGTCAGCATGTGGACAATGATGGGGGTGGAGGTTATTATGTCCAAGAGGAGTCGCTTGAATTAACCAATGGAGTGCTACATGGAGTGGTTTCTAAGGTACAGCCACACCAGGTACAGCTTCCATTTGAGATTAGCATTGTTGAAAACAGTTTCAGGTTTCGAATGGATGAGCAGAGAGTGGTAGGCCATAAGAGGTATAACGAGGCGGCAAAGTGGGCATTCAGCGAGAATGCGCAGATGGGCCATCTCAATTATACAAGGCGGAAGACTTCAGTTGATGTAAGTTATGGTCATCATAAGAAGGTAGTTATACAGATGAACCCGGTGTTGTTCACTTTTTACTATAGAGACCAAGTGCAGTTGGTGGTGAACGAGAAACAATTGTTGCACATGGGCCTAGAGCCGATGGGCCTAGAGCCAATGGGCAAAGAGCCAATGGGCCAAGAAGCGATTGGGCTTGACTTTACACTAAAAGGGTTTAGTCATCTCTACGGAATCCCAGAGCATGCAGACACGATGCTGTTGAAGGACACACTGGGATCAGAGCCCTACAGGTTGTACAACGTGGATATCTTTGAGTACGAAGTAGATTCGAGATTGCCCATGTACGGGTCTATACCATTACTAATGGCAGTTAAGCGAGACGTGTCAATTGCAATATTCTGGATCAACAGCGCCGACACTTTTGTTGATATTCATAAAGAGTCTAATAACTCGAGCGTACACTGGATGTCCGAGAATGGAGTGATGGACTTTATAGTCATCATTGAGGACAAACCTCGCGATGTCAACCGAGTTTATGGGAGAATCACAGGCAATGTCATGTTGCCACTCTTGGCCAGTTTAGGCTACCATCAATGCCGGTGGAACTACAATGACATCGAGGATGTGCTTGATGTGCACTCCAAATTCGACGAGTATCAAATACCCTATGATAATATATGGCTCGATATCGAGTACACCGATAACAAGAAATATTTTACATGGCATCCTGAGAATTTCAATGATCCCGGGAGGATGTTGCAAGTGTTGAACAGAACAGGAAGAAACTTGGTGGTTATCATTGATCCTCACATCAAAACAGGATACGAGGTTAGTCAAGGCCTCATTGACAACGATATTGCAATAAAAAACTCAAAAAACGAGGTTTACCATGGCCACTGCTGGCCCGGTGAGTCTATTTGGGTCGACACACTTCACCCTGCAAGTCAACCGTTTTGGAACAAACTTCACCAACGGTTTATTCCTGACAAATACCAAAACATACTATTTTGGAACGACATGAATGAGCCGTCTGTGTTTGATGGGCCAGAAACAACTATGCCAAAGGACAACATCCACTACGGACAATGGGAACACCGCAGTGTCCACAATCTCTACGGACTAACAATGCACGAAGCAACTTACAAGCTGCTCCTCAATAAGCAGCAAAGGCCGTTTATATTAACACGGTCCTTTTTTGCAGGAAGCCAGCGCACAGCGGCAATGTGGACTGGAGACAACATGTCGCGGTGGGAGTACTTGAAAGTATCGATTCCCATGATTCTCACGATGAATATTGCCGGCATGCCGTTTGCAGGAGCAGACGTTGGAGGCTTTTTTGGTGATCCATCGGCCGAGTTGTTGACCAGGTGGTACCAAGCCGGGGTCTGGTACCCGTTCTTTAGAGGTCATGCACATATAGACTCTAGAAGGAGAGAGCCGTGGTTGGCAGGAGACCCTTATATTGGCCATATCAGAGATGCAATACGATTGAGATATGCGATGATGCCTGTTTTCTACACCAGTTTCTACGAAGCCTCTGTGAACGGCACACCTGTTATAAAGCCTGTGTTTTATGAGTACCACCACCACAAAAAGGCGTTGGACATTGAGGATGAGTTTTTCCTTGGGGACTCAGGGGTATTGGTGAAGCCGGTGACTGATGAAGGTGCTACAACCGTGACTTTCAGTAGTGTTGAGTGGGGTGATACGTTTTACAGTTTTACCAATGGCGTCATTGGGGAAAAAGTAGAGAGTTTGGCTGGTGGTGGTGGTAGTGCTGCTGCTGCTGTTACTCTTGGGGATATTCCTATGCTACTCAAGGGCGGCTCGATTGTGCCCATGAAGATGCGGTACAGGAGGTCTACAAAGTTGATGCGGTATGATCCGTACACCTTGGTAGTGGCGCTCGATAAAGAAAACAGAGCCAAAGGCACGTTATACGTGGATGATGGCGAGACCATAAACGGAGAGTACACATATATCACGATAGAGGCAGATGCAAGCGGGTTAAGACTGTCGTCTGCGATTAACGTTGAAAAGGTGATAATTGTAGGAGGTAGCACCATTAATGGGGTAAGTTCAGGAAATCTCAAGCAAGAAGGTGGAAGAGCAGTTATCACCAATGCCACGCTCCCAATATATTTTGTCGTGTAAAAATAAATAAAAAAATAAAATAAAATAAAAGATATTAAACATTAAAATAAAAAAAAAAGCACAGCTTTTTACTTTGAAACCTCTCTTGATTTCCATCTTCCTCCTCCTCCACAACTATGTCCAGTATTGGTCTAGACTCTACACTAGCGACCACGTTCAGCTCGAACCAGAGCGGGTCCAATGATTTTGTCAAGAAGCTATTCCTCATGTTGCAGGAGGATAGCTATAAAGATATTGTCAAGTGGACCGAGAACGGAGACAGTTTTGTTGTGCTCAATACCAATGCTTTCACCAAAGAGATACTACCCCGTCATTTTAAGCATTCTAACTTTGCCAGTTTCGTAAGGCAGCTAAACAAGTACGATTTTCACAAAGTGAAAGTGGCCAATGATGCCAGGCTGACGTACCCATATGGCGAGGATGCGTGGGAGTTTAAGCACCCAGATTTCAAGATTAATGATCGAAACTCGTTAGATAATATCAAGAGGAAAGGGCCAGGGATTAAGAAACAGCTACAGCAGCAGCAGCAACTGCAAAAACAGCAAAACTATCATCAACAGCTACATCAACAACACTCTAGTGTAATCAACGGCAAGGTTGTAGCAGAGCACAGTCTAACGCAATGCAATCGCAACTGCGCCTACTTGAAGGAGCAGCTCAACCAGGTAAAAGAGAGTAATCAGCATCTTGTTCAAGAGAATGCGATGTTGCAGAAAAAGTACAAGACATTAGTTGACCATATTGTTTCAATCAACTCGTTCAATGAGCGGTACTACCGGTCGATGGGTGCGCTCATCAATGTGTTGGTACAATCGGGGATCAAGCTTCCTCCGTTGGACTTTCCGCCACCAAACAACTTTACCAGTCTGGCAATATCGCCACATGGTTCTATTGATCTTGCCCAGGGGTACATTCTTGAAGGGAAAGAATGTGGTGGGGATGCAACTGTAGCAGCACCATCCACTGCAGCAGCAGCATCCACTGTAGCAGCAGCATCCACTGTAGCAGCAGCATCTACTGGGACTAGTGAGTATATAGGGACGCCCCTTGCACCCACGTTCCATGTGTTACTTGTCGAGGATGACAATGTTTGCATTCAGTTGTGTCGCAAGTTTCTTGTCAAGTACGGGTGTCAGGTGACAGTAGTCACCGATGGACTCAACGCCATTTCCACGGTGGAACACACCAAGTATGACCTAGTGTTGATGGATATTGTGATGCCCAACTTGGACGGCGCCACTGCCACCAGTGTGATTCGATCGTTTGACACCAAGACCCCGATCATTGCCATGACGGGGAATATTGGCGACAACGATTTAGTCACGTATTTACAGAACGGGATGAGCGATATACTAGCAAAGCCGTTTACCAAGGACGATTTGTACTCGATACTATCGAAACATTTATTAAAAGAGGGAGAAGAGGAGCCGGCGAGTAAGAAGCAGAGACTATGATATAGCCATAGAGCAAGTACACCATCGAGCAAAGCGAGATGGTGGTGCAACACAGGGCCCCTTGTAAAGCATGGGATAGGTTTTAGAGACTATGATATAGCCATAGAGCACTTAGTACACCATCTCGCTTTGCTCGATGGTGGAGCCAATAGTATGAAACGCCAAGTCTGAGAAGGAGTTCCCCCAGGGGTCGCCTTTGGAGAAGTTGTGTTTAAAGGGGACAATCTCAACGGTGTGGAAGTAGACAGAGTTGAAGTTGTAGTTGATTTCAGGCTCTTTATACCTTTTCCTTGACACTTTTGTGAAGTCATCATTACAAGAATGGTCATTACAGCAATGTACTAGGGCAGCCATTGTAGGGTACAGATCTGCCAACATTCTCTTTGTCAATCTATCAGTGTGGGCGATGATATGGTTGCCTATGAAGTAGCGTGGTTTATTGTCTATTAGTAGTTGCTCCATCACCTCAAGCGGCGCGTGGGGGATATAATATAGGACCTGGTGATCGCCAGTAAAGTGTTGTTCAACAGTGAAACTTGAGAATAGCTCCAAGTCCAATTTTGTAAACACTGGATCGTACAATGATACCTTTTCGATATTTAGCACCTCTGCCATCTCCAAAAGCAATGCGTATTGGTACCTAGCATTTGAGCTTCCACTAGGTGAGCCCAAAGCTACACATCTAATTTTAGTAAATCCAGCACAACCAAGACAAGCTTGTATTTCCTTAAAGAAGCTGGACCTTTTTATAACCAGCCTGTAGTGGTCCAAGCTTTGCTTTAGTTTTAACATAGAAAGAAAAAAAAAGAAAAGGGAACAAGTAAAAGGAATGAGGGTGAGAAGTGAGGGTGAGAAATTTTTTTTTTCCTGTAGTTCTTACCAATGGGAAGCATCTTATTCAAGGATATGCGCAAGTGCAAGATCTTCGTAGGGTCGTCACACCCTGAGTTGGGCCAACTTGTTTGCGAAAGGCTAGGGGTATTACCAGCACCATGCACGTTGAAGAAGTTTAGCAATGGCGAGACGTCAGTGCAAATTGGGGTTAGTGTGCGAGATGAGGATGTGTATATTATACAGAGTGGGTCACCGCACATCAACGACCATATCATGGAGCTCTTGATATTGATCAGTGCGTGTCGAGGTGGCAGTGCCAATAAGATCACTGCAGTGATTCCGCAGTTTCCGTACAGCAAGCAGAGCAAGATGAAGAAGCACCGGGGAGCCATTACTGCGAGGATGTTGGCGAACTTGTTGGTAATGGCGGGAGCGGACCATATTGTGAGCATGGACCTTCATGCCAGTCAGATGCAAGGATTCTTCACCAAGCCTGTGGATAATCTATTTGGGGCACCTACCTTGGCGCGATGGATTAGACACAACATTGAAGACTGGGAGAGGTCAGTTGTTGTTTCGAAAAACCCTGGAGGCACAAAGAGAGTAACTGCGTTGGCCGACTCGCTTAAGATCAATTTTGCTATGATTCATACCGATAGGAGACGCACGCAGGATGAGTATGCGAGGAAGAAGGCGTTAAAGACAACAAAGATTACAGATGAGGAAGAAGATAATATAGTAAATGAATTACAAACGGCGCGCATTGTGCAGGGCCATGTTGTTGATGACGAGTGGGAGGGGGAAAAAGAGAAGGCAGGGGCAGCAGCAACCGCAGCAGCAACCGCAACCTCTGCCTCTGCCTGTGCCTCTGCCCCTGCTTCCTTAGACAGTGATGTTCTTGGCGGGTCGTACGATGTGACCAACTCCGACGACGAGGACGAGCCGTTGGTGGAGGAGAAGTTGATTACCCTTGTAGGGGATGTCAAGGATAAAGTAGCGATCATACTCGATGATATGATAGACAAGCCCAACTCGTTTATTGCTGCTGCCGAGCACTTGAGGTTGAACTGTGGTGCAAAAGCTGTGTATGTAGTTGGCACGCACGGAGTGTTTAACGATTCCTGTTTGGATGCATTAACGGAGTCGAGGTGTATTGACAAGATAGTTGTTACCAACACTTATCCTATATTACAAGGTCGTATTGAGGCGCACCGGAATAAGTTGGTGGTGATTGATGTTAGTCCGATATTTGCTGAGTGTATAAGAAGAGACCACTTTGGAGAGTCAATTTCGGTCTTGTTTGACTCGCTTGCAGACGCGACACTATCGAGACGCGACACTATCAACACTATCGACACTATCGAGCAGAGCGAGATAGTGGAGCAACGTCACAATTGACATTATGGACACTATTGACACTATCGAGCAGAGCGAGATAGTGTCACTGTTGACACTCCGCTCGATAGTGGAGTAACAATACTATCTCGCTCTGCTCGATAGTATCTCAAATCAATTTAGCTTTATTATCTTTTCTTTTTCTTTTTCTATTTTTTTTCTCTCTTTTTTCTTTTGCTTTCTTTTGCATTCTTTTTTCTTCAATGAGGTTGAGACCACAGTTAGTCAGTAGTATATGGAGGCGGCAATTGCAAACGTCCAGACGGTTGTTTCTTAATTATGATCCGTACCTGACACTTGGAGTGGATAGGTCAGCGGACGGCAAGCAGATCAAAAGAGCGTACTATGATTTAGTGAAGAAGTTTCACCCCGATGTGAACAAAGAGAAGGATGCGGAGAAGAGGTTCCACAAGATCCAACAGAGTTATGAGATATTAAGGGATAAAGAGAAGAAGGCGCAGTATGACCAGTTTGGTAAGGATGCGTTTGATGAGAATGGACAGCCCACTGGAGGAGGGCAGAATCCCTTTGAAAACACATCTGGTAATCCATTTGGCGGTAGTCCATTTGGTAATCCATATGGGTTTGATTTTGAGGATTTATTTAAGGAAGCCTTTTCTAGAGGCGGTGGTGGTGGTGGTGGTGGTGGTAGACGAGCCCAGTTTGTCACGGAGCATGTTGGGGATAATGTCGAGGTACTTAAGCTGATTCCGTTTAAGGAGAGTATATTTGGAGGCAAGACCACTATCAACTATAAGGTGCTTGAGACATGTGGCACGTGTAAAGGAAGCGGGCTTAAAGCGGGAGCCAAGAAGCAAACGTGTTCTTCGTGTCACGGCACGGGCCAGACGTCGTATGTGATGGGCGGGTTCCATATGGCGTCTACATGTGCCACATGTCAAGGATCCGGGGTAGCAGTAAACCGATCAGATGGGTGTACGACGTGTCACGGTAACGGGGTACAGGAGGTTCCCAAGTCCACGACTATCGATGTACCTGCCGGGGTCAGCAATGGGACGAGGTTGAGGATTCCCGGGCAAGGAGATGCGCCGCAAGTTTTGAAGGACAAGTATAATACGATTAGGAATGGAGACTTGATTGTGCGGATCAATGTACAGTCTGACCCTATATTCAAGAGGGAAAAGAACAATTTAGTAGTTGAGCTGGAGATCAAGATGACTACTGCAAGTCTTGGAGGAGAGATTGTAGTGCCCACCTTAGATGGAGAGAAGGTCAAGTTAAAGATTCGACCAGGAGTGCAGAATGGCAAGAGGTTAGTGATTCCCGATAAGGGAGTTCCAGTGAGTCGACAAAGACGGGGCGATTTAGAAGTTATTTTGAATGTCAAGACGTTGGTTCCAGAGACTGCGACACAGAGTGCATTGCTTGAGGCATTAGCGGATGCGTTTAATGATGAGAATGCGAAAAGGACACTTGAGTGGGAGAAGGTGAAGGAAGAGAAGGACTTGCATCCATCGACGATGGAAAAGATTGCCAAGCTCTTTGGGATTAGAAGAAAGTGATTTTCTTTTTTTTTTTTTTATTGTATATATTTTAGAGTTTCCTCTGCGATTTCTTTAGTTTTTACCTTTAGGACGTAAGTGGAGACGGATCCAGATTCAAATACAGGGACTCTTAATAAAGTGCCATTCCCGATTATGTCGTAGGAGACTTCTTTTGAGATATTTGAGTTTAGTAAGATGCGCAAGCTTGAGTCTGCTCTGATGAGCAAGCGCGATTTGCCATTGATGTTTTTGAGTATTCTGAGGTCACCAAGTCCCTTGTTGAGGTATGATTTTGAGGAGGAGTCTAGGAGGAGTAGTTTTACTCTTGTCGTGAAGATGAGTTTTTCGTTTTCCTCTCCGGGGAGGGAAAGGGGAGAGGTGGAGGGTGGAGGAGAACCAGGGGGAGGAGAACCGGGGGGAGATGAGGGGGAAGATGCAGGGGGGGCAGGAAAAAGGGCAGATGCAGGGGGGGCAGGAAAAGGGGCAGATTTTTCTGGCTGTGTAGTTATCAGCTTATAGTATTGTATATACCTCTCTGCAATCTCCGTATAATCCACGATACTCTCATCGTTTGCAGCCTCGTTGACCTTTTTCACAAAGTTTTCGTTTAAAGCTTGGATTTTGGAGGGAGTTGATTTGCTTTTTGGTTTTATTATTTTCCTTTTCGACAAGACCTCAGGGGGCGCATTAAGCTCCATGGGAAGCTCTTGATCCCCTGGTGTATCCCCCAGAGCGTCCTTTGTGATCTGTGCCTCAGCTTGTCTCTTCATTGAAGAAGCTATTAAAGGAAGAAAAAAAAAGGGTGGTAGCCTGACTCGTGTATAAGGATACTCCAGGGCTAAGCCCTAAAGTAAAGAGGATTTAGAGCAAAAAATAGAGGAAAAAATAAAACGAAACCTGTACCCATACTTCTTTATCCAAGATGGCACCAAAGATCCAACAGACCAAGGCCGCCAAGGCCGCAGCTGCGTTAGCCGGTGGTAAAAAAGGAAAGAAGAAGTGGAACAAGGGTAAAGTTAAGGACAAGGCACAGCATGTTGTTATATTAGACCAAGAGAAATACGATAGGATTTTGAAGGATGTTCCTACATACAAGTATGTTTCTGTGTCGGTATTAGTGGACAGGTTAAAGATTGGAGGATCTCTTGCGAGGGTAGCATTGAAGCAATTAGAGGAGGATGGTATTATTACACCCGTCTTGAAGCACTCTAAACAGGCGATATACACTCGCTCTTAAAGAAAAAAAAAAAATTATTTGTATAGTAAATGTACACTTTTATTCAAAATGATGAGAATTAGTAGACAGCTCTTTACAGGTGCTGCGCAGACGTATAAGATTCTGAGGCTTCTTAACGGGACGCCGGAGGCGGTGTATCTGGTTGTTAGTGAAGTGGACAAGTACAAGAAGTTTGTACCGTTTGTTGAGGACTCGTTTGTTAGTGCGCGGGAAAGCGGGCGGCCGACACGAGGCGGGCTAAGAGTTGGGTGGCGGGATATTGTTGAGCAGTTTGAATGTGAGTTAGAGTGTATTGAGAATGAGCAAGTTGTTGCGCGGAGTGTCGAGATGGAGTTGTTCCATGTCTTAGAGACGCAGTGGAGGTTTTGCAAGGTGAGGAGTAGTTTTGGGGACAAGTGTCGAGTTGACTTTAAGTTAGTGTATAGATTTCGAAATGCGATGTATAATCTGATGAGTGGAATTTTTGCGCCACACGTTTCGAAAATGATGATTTGTGCGTTTGAAAATAGGTTACGAGAGATTAAATAGATGGATATATTAGAAGAGATAAAACGGGGCGACTACGGGCTTGATAGTGTGCGGGAGGCGCTTGATAGAGGCGAGAGGGTGGATGTCGAGAGTGCGAAAAGCATACTTGAGTATGTACCTGAGGAGAAAGGGATGAGGAAGTATAGAGGGATACTTTTGATGGTGAGGAATCTGGCGCCGAGGATGAGCAGTGTAGTGTATCCGTTAGTGATTAGTAGTTTCAAGGGATTTCCGCGGGGCCACGCCGAGATTGATCGAGTATATTGGCAAACGTTGGCCAACTTTGAGAGGAACGAGTATAAGAAGGAGACGAGTGAGGTGATGGGATGGGGAGGGATTGAGATTGATAGAGAGGCAGTAGTGTATTTGATTATTCGGCAGCTTGATTTAGGGGAGATAAGCGATGAGATGATGGGGATGGTGATCCGACTAAGCCAAGGAGGAGTTGAAGAAGAGTTTGTTGAGATGTTATATAAGGTTATTGTTGATGATCGATTTGGGGAGTGGGTGAAGAGACAAAAGGAGGAAGTTCTTTGCGAGTGGCTAGAGTTGAGTAGTTATGTTGTTCAAACGAAGGAATGGGAAGAGCCATTATTATGGGTTGAGCAAGTGTTTGAAGAGTATGCGAGTGCGCCACTAAAAGAGAGGCCAATATGTTTGGCATTGCAAGTGATGTCGCATAGTGGGAGTAAAGGAGAGATTAGTAAATTAGTTCAAGTGTTTCGAGTTCTTGGAGAAGAGCCTAGGATGAAAGGGGGCACCGGGCGGTTCTATCATGCCAAGAGTGATTTAGTCACTGTACTCACGCGGAAGTTTAGCTTTGAAGAGCAAGAAGAGATGAGGGAGAATGGGGGGTTGATGATGATACTTTCCAGTTGTGTTATTGATAGCAACAATCCATTTCTCAAGGAGAGGGCGATACTTTGTTTAAAGTATCTTTTAAAGGGGAATAAGAAGAACCAGGAAATTGTTGAAGGGTTGAAGGTAATGAGTAATTAGTAGAGATGTTTGATTGCGTTTTCTACAGCCTCAAGGGAGGCATCTACGTAAGTGACTCTCTTTTTCAAAGACAGTAACCTTTTGAGGTCGTCCGGGATGATTTTGTCAAACGAGTATTCTGGAAACAGGGCAAGAGCCTTGTTTACTGGTTCTGAGAATTTTGCCGGGTGAGCAGTTGACAAGGATATGTAGGTAGCCGGGTGATTTTCAAGGAAGCGCAAGGCGGTGTTTACGCCGACAGCAGTGTGAGGGTCAATGACATACTTGTGGGAGGCATAGAACTTTTTGATAGTGGCGATAGTTGCATCGTTTGTGACTGAGGAGGAATCGAATATTTCTCTTGCTTGCAGGAGGACCGAGTTTGGTACCGAGAAGGAACCCTCCCTTTTCAACAGGTCCATGTAGGAGCACACAGTTCCCCCCCTTTCCAGGTCCGAGCCCTCTGCCAAATACCAGAGCAATCTTTCAAAGTTTGAAGACACGAGGATATCCATAGCCGGTGAGTGAGTGGACTTTACAGACGAGCCCTTTGCATATACGCCCGATTTCAAGAATCTGTCGAGGATGTCATTTTCGTTTGTAGCGATGATGAGTTTATCTATGGGGAGACCCATTCTGTAGGCAAAGTAGCCTGCGAGGATATCGCCGAAATTACCTGAAGGGACGACGAACCTAACTGTACCCTTTACTCTGTAGAAAGCGTAGAAGTAGTAAGTTATTTGGGCGAGGATTCTTGCCCAGTTTATAGAGTTTACCGCGGCGACGTTGTAACTTGCGAACGACTTATCAGCAAAGATAGCCTTTACTATATCCTGGCAATCGTCGAAAGTGCCGTTTACGGATAAGGCGTGGACGTTTTCATCAGGGACGGTTGACATTTGTAGTTCTTGGATAGGGGAGATTCTTCCTGTTGGATACAAGATGAAGACCTTGACGTCCTTTTTGGCACGCAAGCCGTAGATAGCAGCTGAGCCAGTATCACCTGAAGTAGCGCCGACGACGGTGATTGGGTTTGATTTTTTTCTTTGGAGAAAGTATTCGAACAAGTTACCGACGAACTGGAGGGCGACATCTTTGAAAGCGTAAGTTGGGCCATGGAATAATTCTAGGAGGTACAAGTTTTCGTTGACGTTGTATAAGGGGGTGATTTCGTCCGATTTGAAGGAAGCATAAGACTTTGAGATTAAGGATGAGAGGTGAGAGTCTGGGATTTCTGAGGAGGGGATGTATAGTCTCATAATTTGAAAAGCGAGGTCCTGGAAGGAGAGGGAGGACCAGTCAGCGATGGGGATTTTCGGGATGGATGAGGGTAAGTAGAGGCCACCATCTGGGGCCAAGCCCGTCATGACGACCTCCTCAAAGGAGAGGGATTGCGGGGTAGTAGCTCTTGTTGAAGTGTACATCGGTGGGGAAAAGAAGAAAAGAGGGAAGAGAAAAGAAAGAAAAGAGGGAAGAGAAAAGAAAAGAAAGAAAAATTGAAAATGAAAAGAAAGGAAAATTGAAAATTGAAAATTTGCAAGAAAACGTGGTAAAGAGGGGGGACCAAAAGAAGGAAAGAGGAAGTAGCTGTTGATAAAGAAGAGCTGGAGAGTCACCCGAGGATAGTGAGAATAGAATGAATTAGAAGTGTATTGAGGGAAATGTGAAGAAGGTATTGACATGAGTCATAGAGATGAAAGAGAGAGAACAGAAAAGGCAGAGAAGAAGTAGAAAAGACATAAAAGATATAGAAGAGATACTGGAAAAGGGAATTGTCGTGAAAAGACACTAAAAGGGACATATAAGACATAGAAGAGTTACCATAAAAGGGAATTGTCGTAGAAAGTATTGTAGAAAGCGACATTAAAAGAGACAGAGGAGAGAGTTTACAGAAAAGGGAATTGTCGTAAAAAATAATATCGTAAAAAACGACACTAAGAAGTGACACTGGAAAAGATAATAGAAAAATGATTTATGTCAGAATCGAACGCAGGTAAAAAAAATTAAATAGCTACCAAGTAGGCTAAAGGGTTAATTTTCAAAAACATTTCATGCTAGAAAGGAGAGGATGTGATAGTCTATATACAAAGAGGGAAGGGGGGATATATCATCATAGAGAAGACTATGAAGAAAGAGAACATGATGGAGGTAATCATTGGAGGAGGGTTAATCATATATGTGAGACTGGCGATGAAAGCTTCTTTGTAGGGATGAGAAATGGGAAGTTTATAAAAGTAATGAGTTTTATCAGAATGTAGGTATGGTACTTTATTTTAAACTTTTTGAAAGATATTGATGCAAAAAAGAGAA
Source organism: Lodderomyces oxycetoniae (assembly GCF_023343755.2). NCBI lineage: Eukaryota > Fungi > Ascomycota > Pichiomycetes > Serinales > Debaryomycetaceae > Lodderomyces > Lodderomyces oxycetoniae. The sequence goes on along the minus strand of NW_026055415.1, from coordinate 1,159 downwards.
ATAATAGATTAATAGTGTCAACACGTGACAGAGAGATAAGGATATCCACACGTGACACAAAACTGTTCAACGGTTTGGTCATGTGACACAAACGGCTAATAGACGCGTATTATTATAACACAAAGGTAAACAATACCCATATGATTCATCTTCCCCATGGCAAGATGAGTAGCGAGAGTGACAATTTGGATAAAAATGATGAGTATTTTCATAACTTATTAGATGATGAGCTAGTAGAGTATAATTATGAAGAGGATGAAAATGTTATGGAGGAGGATCTTAATGTAGAGGAGTTTGGAAAGCTTTTATATGTCAATGGGTTAATTATATTAAACAGGAAGGTACAATATACAGATGGATATAGATTTCAAAAGTATTGCAGAAAGGAATTTAGTGATATTAAGAGCCGACGTTTATATTTAGTGCCGCTCCATTCGTATGTTACAGAGAGGATAGTGTATGTGTCTATCCCCAGGATAGAAGACTATGTTGATATGGAGGAGTTTTTTATAATAAAGAGCAAGGATGATGTTCAATTGACCAAGTCAAGTGAAAGGGGAGTCCGAGTATATGGAGCAAGTTTCAGATTTGATAGGGGCAGAACTGGTCTAGTAGTGAACAAGTTTGAGGAGAATGAGATTTACGATATGAATATAAGCCAAGACCCCAGTACAAAGAGAGACAACTCTGTATTAAAAAAGCAGTATGTAGAACATGAATATTGTGAAGAGGACAAAGCGTTATTGCAAGCCGGAATACCACGAGAGATCAAAATAGAAGGGATGGAGATGTTTCGGACTTTTTATGAGTATGCACTGGCACATCCCAATTCGAGTCGAGTGTTTACGCCATATACTGGGCCCCACTCTATTTCGAGGAGGTACATCTGTAAGTTTGATGAGACCACGATTAGAGGAGAAGGGACCAACTTTGCGAGACTATACTGGATATTATGTTTAGCGCCATGTTTGAAGTATGTACAGTTGGATAAGGATAAGGAGGAGAAGTTGAAGAAGTTGACCGAAAAGGGTAGTGACAAAGTCACGATTGTCAGGGATATTTTGATTGACTTTTTAAAGAGGGATTTGTGGTTGGTTGATTTGATAAGGATGCAATCAAACCCGTGTGTAAGGATGCAATCAAACCCGTGTGTAAGGAT
>NW_026055367.1:462479-493597 GCF_023343755.2 Lodderomyces oxycetoniae | reverse complement strand
TGTCACTTCGTTATGTACACCAATGTGCAAAGTTTCGCTATAAAATCCTCTAAAGTTGTTAGTTGCTTCTTTTTCTGTCGTCGTCTCCTATATCTTATACAATGTATCTAAAAACCCAACAATCAACTTGTCGGCCAACCCAGCCGTATGAACACTTCCTGCTATTCCATATAACGCTGCTGTGTCTCCTTGCTGTTTCTTGTCCTTTTTACCAATCTCTACTGCTTCCTTTGTACAGCTTACCAAATCACTGATCAACTCGTCAATAACAGCGCTGGTGAGTCGAGTAAATGCAAAGTGTAACGCCGGTGGGTTCTGTAATGTTGAAAAGTGCCATCCTTTCTTGGTCAATAGATCTCCCAACCCGTAAATCGACAAGCTCGATATCTTGTCTGGCTTTACTTTGAACGACACAACAGAACCTAGTGGGTCACCAATAACCTCCAAATACTCCGACAATACTGGGTCCTCTTCAACTGTCCTTTTGAACTTCATTGCTGTCAGAACTATATCAACGCAACTTTTCTTATATCCATCCTTGCCGATACTCACCATGGTCGCCCAGCACCCTGCCATCAACGCGCCCGGTCTCGATCCTGCCAACGTGGGCGATCCATACATCCCCCCTGTCCAATCACTCGATATGTAGTATTGACATTCACGTAATTTGGAACTTCTGTACATGATTATGGATGACCCCTTGGGCGCAAATCCGTATTTGTGCGTGTCACATGAAATGGACGTGACTCCTGGCAACCTGAAGTCAAATATCGGCAACTTACAATCTTCACCATGCACTTTTGTTGATTCCAAAAATGGTACTATGAACGATCCCAAGCATGCGTCCACGTGTAATGGGGTGTCGTATTTCACTGCTAACTTGGAGAGTTCCTCGATATTGTCGATTATACCGTGCGGATAGTTTGGAGCTGACCCACAGAGCAACACGGTATTCCTATTGATCAATCGTTTAACTTTTCTTACGTCAACTTGGAAAGTGACAGGGTCCAAATCCACTTTGTGCAACTTCATACCAAAGTAGTAACATGCTTTTTCGATCCCTGCGTGTATCGTTACCGGTGCAATCACCTCGGGTCGGGTTATTCCCTTGTATCTTTTTCCGTACTCTCTTGCAGCTAATCCCGTCAACAACAATGACTCGGTGCCGCCTGATGTCGTGCACCCACAGGCACCCTCTGGCCCATTGAACATGGCCAACACCATTGCCACTACCTCAGCTTCCATTTTCCGAACGCCGGGGAAAACATCTGGGTGCAATTGGTTCGCAACACTATACTTGTGGTAAGCTTCCAGTTGCAACTGCAATAATGCCCCTCCGCCATGGTATACGGCGCCGCTAACCCTCCCGTTATTCCAATCACAATGCTTCATCTGTTGCAATTTGACCAACTCCGAAATAGTATCCTCCTTGGATAACCCGTGAGATGGCAATTCCGCAAACTGCTGTAGATCATCGCTGTTCTTCATAAGCTCCTTTTCGATCTTTTGCAATGTGCTATTTAACTCCTTGTCGATTTTGCTCTTGATAAACGGTAGAGACAAGACTCTAGATGAAACCAGCGCACATACAGTTCTGTATAGTTTCCTCAACGAGCCAATGACGCCATAGCCCCAAACCACCCTCGCCACATCAGCTAACCGTGTGTATACAAGATAAATGAAAAATAGATCTCTTAATAGGTATACCAATCCCCATAATTTATCATTGGACGAAAAGTACTTTACTAGAAGGTAAAGCCTTGCTTGGTGATGCAACGTCCATAATGCTCTAGGTATATCCTCTATACTCCGAGGCCACACAAAAGTTATATCCACTGGAGGCATTGCTCTGTGTAGAAGAAGAAAGGACAAGTTACAAGTTACAAGTTACAGATTACGAGGTACAAGTTACAAGTTCTGAGTTTATGCGGGAGAATTTTTCCGGCCGGCACAAACGGCGATTAAATGTGGAGGAGGGGGGGAGGGGGGGAGATAAAACAATACGCCAAAGAAACAAAAAACTACTTTCTGTAATATTAAGTTTAATACTAAAATAGTTCATCTAGTCCAATTCCAAGCCTAGAGATTCTCTTTGGCTTTTTGAGTTTGGATCATAATAACCTGTATCGGCTAATGAAGTAACACGTGTGCCATGACGACCATGAATACTTTCGTTTGTATGAATTACATTATGATTAGCAATTCTGTTGTCCCAAAGTGCTGATGTACCTCTATAGGTCTTTTTACCCTCATTTTTCGACTTTAATCCAGGAATTTGTTTCTGCCAATTGAAGGTAACTTGAATATCTCTATTTTCTTCAATTACAGAGTACAAGTAGTTCAAAATCAAATCAGACTCTTCTGGTAACAAACCAACAATTCTAACTGTCATTGAACGATTCACAAACAAGTATTTCCAACCAGTAGCAGGGTGGGTTCTCACTATTGGGTGTTCTCTTTCAACATGTTTTGGTCCTCTTAATGGGTTTTCCCGGTCTAAATATATATGAGCGCTCTTGTAAATAGCAGTTTTACCATCCAAAAATTTCTTGAAAGAGGGCGACAATTTGTCATAGGCACCATAAGTTGAACTCCAAATGGTTTCACCGCCAACATCGGGAGTGGAATCTTGATGTAAATGAGTAATACCGGCAGTTTGAAATTCATGTACCAAGTCACTATGCCATTGTGAATTACCCCTTTTGGACTTTTGAAAACTCAATCCTAAACCAGTTCTGTCATTTTGGTATTCTTGCCAAATCACAGTTACGCCATTATACTCTGGGCTTATTCTAGCAGCTTGTGGGTGAACTTCAACTTGTCCCCAGTAATGACCCAATTCCAATTGTTTCTGTGGCGACAAGTCTTGATCTTTAAAGAAAACCACGACTCTTTCAGCAATCAACAATGCCAACTCATCTTTTTGTTTATCGTCAAGATCCGCCAATTGCAAGCCGACAATCTCAGTACCAATATAAGGTGTCAAGTTGATAACATCTTTGGCTGCACCAAACAACGCTTTCTTCTCAGGATCAGCATTCTTGCCGCGTTCAATAAATGGAAACTCTTCGTTTCTGATAGCATGCGCCTCATCAACAAATTTCGGGATTTTGTCACTTGTTGGTATATATGGGTATCCCTTACTAGTGTCGATGTCATATTTCGCATATCTTTCTTTCGTGGTCTCAGGTAATTTATCAGCCCATTCCGGGTCATAGCCAGATATTTGTTGTTTAGTAGATTTAGACCAGCCAATAGGTTTTAAGGCTGCCAATTTTTCTACTGTATATTGAATATCAGAAGGCTCGTTGTTAGTTATTAGAGATGGTGCCATTTTCAGTTTCAGTATGACGTATAATTGAGGATTAGCTATAAATTCGAGAACCAAAAAATTGTTAATACAGATGTCTTATATTTATATCCCAATATATGAGGTCAAGATCGAGGGGGAGGGGGAGGGGGGTTTCTACTAAATTGTGGACTCACCACTCTTTGATTATGAATTCATTTTGCCAATTAATTGATTTCACATACATTTTCATACGCCACACATTAAATCATCGTGGCTGCAAATTATTATTACTAATACAACTTTTTTCCTTATCGCATATTATGTCCACAATTTCCAACAGTCAATGTAAAAAAAAAGCCATTGACATTAAGGCAAGAAGGCTAATGGTATGGGCCTCATTAAGCTTCATTTAGTCCCATGGTTTTGGAGAGAGAGAGAGAGAGAGAGAGAGAAAGAGAGCAACTAACTTTCCAAGAAGTACTTTTTTCCTTACATTAGAGCTCTGTACAAAAAAAAATAAATGTTTTTTTTTTTTTTTTTTTTTTTTTGATTGCGCGCTTCTTTCAAAGCCAGTTTAATACATGGGGTTTTAAATTCTCACCCCACAATTTTTTTGCAATCTTTAAAATACAATACTTATTCATTCATTAACAATTGACATAATTTCTACAAGCTTTTGCCCCTTACTCCTTAGCATAGTCAAATTTGGGATCGAGTGCAATCAAATCCTCCACTTCCTCATCCATCATTTGGTTGATTTTCTTGTAAGATGGTATATTTTTTATCATTCGGCACCATTTAGCCAAATATGGCCATACCTTTCTCAAATCTCTTTTTTCGTGAATACAATCCTTCACGCCTTCTAAATTATCAAATATGTTCTCATATATTGGGAAGCTCAATATAATATCTGCAGCGGTTAATTTATTCCCAACAAAGAAACCCGTGCCGTTTTCGGCTAATCTATCATTACAATACTGCATATTCATCCTCCACTCATGGACATAGTACCCGTTATTTATCCCCTTGGCTACTAAATTTGCAACGCTTTTTAACCCACGAGGTGCTATATGCTTGGCTACTGAATTTATCAACAATGCCATTTGTAGGTGTTGCAATGACCCCTCGCTGTAATGTAGCCAGTATTCAACTTCAAGTTGCTCATTTGGATCAGTTGGAGTTAAGATATAGTTTGGATCGTAATTTCTAAGAATATACAGGATTATAAACCCACTTTCAGCAATCTTGATTGGAGGCCTTCCGTCGCCATGTATTATTTCCACAATTGGCGACTTACCAGTCTGGTGAACGTCAAATAATTGTGTTGGACCACGCCACGTTTGTGGATGTCTCAAGTATATTCTCACTTCATAGTCTAGTTGTAAGATCTCAAGTATCCACAATATTCTTTGCGCACGAGAGTCGTCAAGCCTAGATGTGTAATCTAAAGTTAGTATATGAGAAAAGAAAAAGAAAAAAAATCAATTTTTTGAAATATGGATGCTAGCTATTATGTGCATACCAGTGTAATATAAATCTGTCTTCTGGGTGGCCTGGCTGATGGATCATGTTTGGCTAGTAATAAAGGAATTACAATATACATATAAAAAAAAAGGGATGTATCATCATATATATATATATAAACAGCGTTTCCCTATTCTAGTCAGTTACTTCTTATAAGGTACAAGATAGAATTATGCCCTTGTACCATTTTTTTATCTTAATTTGGTAGTTGGTAGATTATGGTTATAGTTCCTTCTTCATTTTGTTAAAAAGTCAAAAAATTATTTTGCCTAATTAGGAAACAATCTGTTGAAGAAGAAATGAAAAAGGGTGCTGATCAGAACGAGGAAAAAAAAAAAAAAAAAAAAAAAAAAAGAAGGGGAAAGAGCCGTTGCTGAGTATCCAATACCTGTGAATTGAAATATTAGCCAATAAAAGCACTGAACTAGTATTCTCTATGTTGAGACTTATACAAAAGGAAAGCAGGTTTACATTTTAAGTAGGAAAACTTTATTCAATATTACACATTATCTCAATAGATGATTATTTTTGTGTGATTTACTCCTGTGTATCTCTGTTTTTTTTTTTTTGACTTCGCTAAAGTTTAAAATCCAAGCCACAAATTGAAGAGGGGAGGCAAGAAAGCTCAAAAATAATTCTCCACTATTTTTAATAGTTGTTTTTGAAACAATGATAAGAAAAAACACTTTAAATCTGTCTCAGAGTGGTGTTTGTTATTTTTCAACACTCTAATATCAAGATGGAGAAGGATTTGGTCCGGGGGTCTGCTGAAGGGGGGGGGGGAGGGAATAGTAACGGAAGGGAAAATAATGGGGTGAGGAAAAGAGAAAAATAGTATGGATTTAACCACATAGGAGGTATTTTCCAAACTGGCGTTTTACCATGTAAAATTCTTTGTTAGCCTTACATATTGAAAGAGAAAAATCACATTTACTGGTACTATTTGTTTATACCATTAATGCGCCATTTGTAATTCATTTTTCCTTTTTATCATCTAGGGAGAAAAAATATTGCTGTTTTGAATCGTACTTCTTTAGAAGTTTTGGGGAGTGGTAATATTTCATTCTTGATATATCCAAAAGAGTAATAAGGGGACTGGAAACAGCTGCTGCGAAAATTTGTCTAAATACCCACTACATCTTAATGAGGTTAATTTATGTGAGAAAAGGCAACATCTTCTTAAACTATATTAAATTAGACTCTAATTTAACCACTATCGAGCGACACTATCGAGCAGAGCTAGTCATTGTTTTAACAAGCCATAAGTGCTGCTCACTATCGACTAAATTCCTTCTCTTTCAGCTAGTTTTTATCAACAAGACTCGTTTTACTCATCTAGTCTCTCTCGCTCGGCTCGATAGTGTCGCCAATTATTATCCGCATAATATTTGCCTTAAAATGAACAAAAGTTTTTTTTTGCAACCAGAAAAAATAAGTAATCTTTGAAAAAAAAAACAAAAAAAAAAAAGAAAACAGTCTTTGAATAGGGTAGGACTTGCTTACTCTCAATCAAAGTTGCAAAGTTATCACAAGTACTGCTTCGATATTCTGTTTTGTGATTAATTCGAAATTTATCCAGAGAGGCTACTTTCAAGGAGAAGGAGAGTATATAAGAAATAGCCACTCATAATGAATAGCCACTCCTAATGAATATCCGTCTTTTGCGGTTTTTGTGTTCTCTATTCACCATCCTTAATACACACCGCATTTTTGCAAGTGCCTCACGCATTATCCCACATGCATCATTTTACAAATTAGGAAAGCAATTCAAACTCAATAGGACATATCCTAAACGGTGTTTAATAAAACCTTCATTCATTGATACATGTCTCACAATACTAGGCTACACAACACAACGACAAAATAAGGAGAAAGGGTCTTTTCTTACTATTTCTTTTTTCTCCGCCCCGTTTATACTTTCTAATACCAGCCACTCCTCAGCCTTTTTTTCCACCCGCCCTTCTTAGAAAAGCTCTATACGCGCAACATCTAAATTTGCATTCACATGATTATTGATTGCGTTTGCGCCAACAATAATGACATCAGTTCGAAATCCATGGTGGTGGAAGAGGAGGAGAAGGAGAAGGAGGGAGGTTTGTATATAAGGCTCAATATAACCATTCTCAACTTTTCTTTTTAAATTTTTTTTTTTTTCCATTTCTTTCAAATAAAAGTTACCAGTTTAAAATATGTCTGAGGGTGACAAAATAATAGTTCACTGGTATGTAACATACGTATTTGATTAGGTTTGGCAAAACATAACTGACCAGTTATAGGTTGAACTATTCGAGATCTCAAAGAATCGTTTGGTTATTAGAGGAATTGGGTGTTCCCTTTGAGCTTAAAGTATATAAAAGGGATAAAGAGTTTAGAGCACCAAAGGAATTGGAAAAAATCCACCCATTAGGAAAATCACCAGTAATTGAAATTATCAAGGCAAATGGCGAACGTGAGATTATTGCCGAGACTGGTCATATTTTTCAATATCTTTTGCAAAATTACGACCACAAACATACCTTAGTACCCGAGGATCCCCGTGAGCAACGTGAAGTTGATTATTTCCTTCACTATTCTGAAGGTACTCTTCAACCAAATTTAGTTACTCTTTTAGTGCACTCATTTGCCAAAAAAAGGGCTCCTTTTGGAACAAGATTTCTCATGGGATTATTGGTCAAGGGTATTGATGATCAGTACTATTTTCCAGAAACCAAGAAGAACTTGGATTTTTTGGAAGGAATTTTGAGCAAACAAAACAAGGCAGGCTCGAAATATTTTGTTGGTAAAAAATTGACTGGTGCCGATATCATTTTGAGTTTTCCCATTTTGACAAATATTTTTAGTAATAAGGATACTGCTAGATCGATAGGTTTCGCAGATATCGACAAAATGTGGCCAAATTTGAGTGCTTGGAGTAAGAATATCGACAATGAGCCTAATTTTATTAAGGCTAACGAATTGGTTGCTCAGTATGAGACTACCAAGCCAAATATTTAGTTTTGTTTCAGCGCGCGGGCTCACAAATATAACACACCACCATTTTCCTTTTGTATGTAGCAATGGGTGAAATTGATCGTCCATCGTTTGATATGAATCCTTTATCTCTCTATTTCTCCAACATGTAGTACCCCCCCCTCTTCCTGCCCCTTGCTTTTTGAACAAAACACTATAAAGTTAGTTTACAAAGTACTGCTCCACTATCGAGCAAAGCGAGATTGTTTTATAACAGGCTACAAAGTACTGCTCCACTATCGAGTAAAGCGAGATTGTTTTGTAACAGGCTACTAAGCTCTACTACACTATCTCGCTCTGCTCGATAGTGTTTTCACTAGTCAAAGTCGAAAAGAGCTTCATAATCAGTAACACCCAAACCCAAAAAAAAATGTGCCTCCAAGCCGCACATACTTCCACTAATGGTCATACTACCTCATCTCATCTCATATTGTGCGAAATTTTCTACCCCGATATGTAAGATAACCCTTCTCCACCCTCCACCTTCCCCCCCCCCTCTAACTTTCTCGAGCTCCACATTTTGAGGATTCAAAATGACAAGCAATAAACATATCGAGACGGTTGTCTTAGATGCCGGGCCGTTGATTACCCAACCAGCTACAAATTTACAGCAAATTGGAAATAATTTTTACACAACTCCAGGAGTTCATTCAGAGTTGAAAGATGAACAAGTCCGGCAACAATTAGTTATATGGGGTGATCGCCTAAAAATAAAACAACCCGATCAAGATTGTATTGATAAAGTTGTTAGATTTGCTAAATTGACTGGTGATTATAGTGTTTTATCTGTTAATGATTTACACATTATTGCATTAGCATATGAGTTAGAAATAAAGAGTGGTGGGAAGTTGAGGAGTTTTCCAGGAGAAGTGTTGGAAAACCAGAAAGAAACCGTTGTTGAGGATAATCCGATTTCAAAAACAGGGGATAGCGATGGTGCGTTTGTTACCGTTAAGAAAGGTCGTAAAAGAGGTGGCAAGAGACAACGTGAAAAGAGAGAAGCCGAGTTGCAAAAGTTACAAGAGAAAGCCGGAGGTAAAGACTTGAATGACGATGATTTAGAGAAAGCCTTAACTGCTGCTGCTACAAACGAGAAGGAAGAAGTAGAAACTACTGTATCAAAAGAAGGTGCAAGTGAGGAAGCTTCTCAAAGTGTTGGTAAAGGGTTTAACGAGGAAGCTTCTCAAAGTGTTGGTAAAGAGTCTAACGAGGAAGCTTCTCAATGTATTGGTGAAGAGTATAATGAGTCAGACGACGATGGCGAATGGATCACACCCGACAATTTACAGGAGGAAATTTTAAAAGATAAGAATGAACAGATTCAAGATACATTAAACAATGGTGCAAAAATCAAGGTTGTTCTTGCCACGGGCGATTTTGCATGTCAAAATGTAGCCATGCAACTCGGAATAAAGTTACTAAATGCCATGTCAGGAAAACAAATCAAACGAGTGCGTAATTATATGTACAGATGTCATGCATGCTTTAGATTAACACCAATTAGCAAGGACGGAAGACCTAAACATTTTTGTCCCAAATGCGGTGGCGATACATTGATAAGATGTGCTGTATCTGTAGACAGTAAAACAGGCAAAGTGACACCTCACTTGAAAGCAAATTTCCAATGGATAAAGAGAGGTGATAAATACTCGATACCGTCACCTTTGAGTAAAAACCAGCAACGATTACAAGGAAAAGGAGGATTTCAGCATAATAAACAAAACAGACACAAATCCCAACAAAACCCGCTACTCCTAAGAGAAGACCAAAAGGAGTACCAGCAGGCCTTGAAGAATGACGATTGGGAGAGGAGACAGCATGAAAAATTGTTACAAGATTGGATCGGAGGTGGAAGTGCAGATAACTATGCAAGTCCCTTTGGTACAGTAAATACTATAAGACCTTCGGGCGTCCGTGTAGGTAAGGGACGTTTCGTAAACTCTTCAAAAGGTAAGAGAAAGTAGAAAAAGTAGAATAACTCCTAGCATCAATCAATAGAATAACCCCTAGCATCAATTAATAGAATAATCACTAGCATCAATTAATAGAATAATCACTAGCATCAATTAATAGCTAGTGCTGCCAGTGCTGCCAGTGTTGCCAGTGTTGCCAGTGCTGCCAGTGTTGCCAGTGCTGCCAGTGCTGCCAGTGCTGCCAGTGTTGCCAGTGTTGCCAGTGTTGCCAGTGTTGCCAGTGTTGCTAGTGCCGCTCCACTACCTCGCTCTGCTCAATAGTGTTCAGAATTATTGCATTATAAAAAAAGTACTTGCACTGGTTTTGGAATATCAGATAAAACAAACAAAGCGAGAAAGAAAAAAAAAAAAGGTTTATATATGGGCATCTTTTAGATGATATATATGGATATATATATCTATATATACGAATAGAGAAGGTTGCTTTTCCTCTTGACTCACGGTAGAGGGGAATGGCCAACGATTCTGCTGCAAGTGCTGCAGCTTTAGCTGCGTTTAATGCTGGGAAAAAGAAAGAAGAGCTTCAGCTGAGTCTGAATACGAGAGATGCAAATTCCATATACTCATTATCGGAAGCATCAAAAAAATCACGAAGTAGACTACAACCATCGGCAAAACCAGGCCATTCCCGAGTATGCACTCCGCTGTCTGTGACAAATAGGAAATGTGGGAATTATTCTTCAGATGTGTCGTCATCTTCGGCCACCACGTCGCCGCGTCCACCGTTAAAATTAGATACACAGGTGAGGGGAAGCCCCAAAGCATATATGTCATCACCAGAGTTGAATAGTGATAATTGTAGCGGAGAATATTTTGAACTACCAGCGAGACACGTTCGTGCTGAAGCTTTGCGACTGCCGAAATACCTGCCCCATTCCCCAAGAGATATGATCTACAATGTCAAGAATTCGATAGACTCAAAAGCAATTGTTAATGATGCTAGTTCCAAAAGATTATCTGTAAACTATTCGCCTCAAGAGATGCTTCGCAGCTTGAAAACATCGCTTAATGAGAAATCAAAAGTGCTGAATAACGCAAAGATGAGCGAAAATGATTTTGGGAAATACGGTTTGAGTGATATGACGAGAGGTCAACAACAGCAACAACAACAACAACAACACCACCACCACCAGCAACAACAACCAGCAGATAGTAATAGGAAATTGACTGCTAGTAACACCAACACCAGTATTGGACTTTCACCCGGAATTGAATTGAACAAAAACTCAATGGATACAAATACGGGGATTCGATATGACCCATCGTATAATAGCTCATACTCGTCATTTGAGTCAGGAGGACCAACAGATAATGACAATAAGAAACAAGTACCTGCAAGACATGGTATTACTTTAGATGTGACTGATTATGATAAGGAAAGCAGTGCCAATGATGTAAGTATTATCGTGCCTGTTAAGTCACAATTACCAGCAGAATCACAAAGATCGAAGTCGTATATACGACGCAAACCACCACCGTCTTTCTATGATGAAGAGTGTGCCGCAGATGTGAGTTGTGGCGATGATGACTATTATTATCTAGGTTCACATGAGCTGACATCGCCTGGTGCAGTAGAGCTAATGCACCAAATGACACTGCATGGAAAATCTGCTGAAACTTTCTCTAGTGGTGACATTCCTGTACCGCCCTTAGACGATGCCATGTCTTTTACAGATAACGATGACTCTGTAAGTGAAACTAAAAGAGGAGATTCGAAATTTATACAGTTTCCTGATATTCACAAACATCACCACCATTCAAAGAAATTGTTTAGAAGTAGCAATCATCAAAGGAATAAGGGTCTGCACCATGTTGTTTTTCTGGATCCCGATAGCGATGAAGATAGTAATAACACTAGAGATAACAATAACGATGATGATGCAGACGTCGAAGATACTTCCGAGAGCGGAAGTAGAATAGTCAGTCCCTCAACTCTTTTAACAGGCGGGCCACAACCGGTTCAGTTTAGAACAACAATGAGAAAGACGAATAAAAGAAAAGAGAGAAAATCAAAGTTCAACGAGTATAAGCCATGGAAAAGCCATAACGACTTGAATTATTTAACGGAACAAGAGCGTAAAAGATATGAAGGAGTATGGGTTAGCAATAAAGGTAATTACATAAATTTCATAACAACAAAGCTACATGGTGTCAATTACTCAATGTCTGATTTTTCAAAGAGTAATTTTGATCACTTTGACGACTCCATGAAAGCCGCACTTATATCGACAAATACAATTACTCCAGAAACAAAAGGAGAGTCGTCTCCAAGCCAGTCTGGTAAGGATGATGATACGGCTGTAATGGCCAAACCACCATCAAATATAGAACCAATAGAATTAAACCAGCTTATACTCAATGCCGTGGTGAAACGAATTTGGAATAGGAGCAGATTACCGGAAGATACACTAGAGCAAATATGGAACTTGGTTGATTTTAGAAGAGATGGCACATTGAACAAAGACGAATTCCTTGTAGGGATGTGGCTCGTTGATCAGTGTCTTTATGGAAGAAAATTACCTAAAAAAGTTGAGCCTGTAGTATGGGAAAGTCTTAATGGAATTGGCGTTAACATCAACTTCAGAAGGAAGAAGTGAAAGCAAGTGGAAGAGAAGCAGTGAAAGAATACAATGCAGAAAGAGGAGTGGGTTTCTTTAATAGACTTTTTTTTTTTTTTTTTTAAGTACAAGCAGAATTGTAGTAATAGTAGTAGTAATAGTTAGTAGCCAGTCAGTCAGCATCGGTGGCTAGTGTGCTCCACTATCTCGCTCTGTTCGATAGTGTCGTAGTAGTAATAGAAATTTGATAAAAGTGTCTACGAAAAAAAAAATAAAATTAAAGATTCCAATACTTTTATTCCATGAATTGAAGCCTTGATCTTGGGTAGAAAAATTTGGTTGCTCGAGGATGAATTTGATGGACATGTTGTCGACGGATCCTCCGTCGTCAATATATGGCAATGTGGATGAATATGGTTTGAGCAATGGTGGGAATTTCAACACGTTGAGCGAGACAAGAATGTCAAGCTCCCAACAACAACAACAAGGACAAGAACAACAACGAATAAATTTGCAACAATTGGCTCAATTTGGTTCTAAGGTTTTCCACATACCCACAAGACTTAGTCGGATACAGATATTGATCATTCAGCTGCTACTTTACTTGTTTAGTGACACATTACTCAATGAAATGAAAGCTAGGAGAAAAAAATCCAATATTGAGAGTTTACTACAAGTATCTAGTATTCCCTCCAGAGACAACTCTTCAGACCAGGCCAATGGCGATATGGAGTTTCCGGGGAATGCACATGAACTCGTTTCGTTATGTTTTGAGAAATTGGCAGTTGTTAATAATAACCCTGGGCTACTTGTTGAGCATTTTATCCCCAAAAAATTATTATTACTGGAGACTAATGAGTTGCAGACTCTTATGTCGGGGAAATACGAATTGTTTAACAAGATTATTGATTCGCTTATACTGGAAAAAAGGGATGAAGTTTATTCCATATTGGTGGTTGCTAAGAATAACAAGGAATTGGAATTGATTGAAGGGATCATAATTGGGAAAGATTTGAGATATACCAATTCTAGTAATATAAAATTGTATGATGATAAACGAAAGTTTTGTAAAGATGAACTGAGAGAAGGAGGAGAAGGAGGAGAAGAAAGAGGAGGAGGGGGAGGGGGAGGAGGAGGAGAAGAAGAAGGAGGTGGCAAAGGAGCAGTCTTTGTCAATTTGATTCAAAAGCAACAATTGTACAATAATTATATGAACCAGTCATCATCGACGAGTTATAAGTTTGTGTTTTCCTTTGACAGTGACATCGATGCAACGAATCCAAGTATCGAAATGCTACGATCAGATAGTAATTGCCCTATATTTATACCTGTGCCTATATATTCCAGTGATCATTTGAAATTACATATAGCTAAACCTAGACATGGCGGTTTTGATGAAGAGAACGAATTGCATGAATGGAGACTAAAAGTTTTGAATACGTTAGTTGTGAACAATTTTAATCTTCAAGAGGATCTTGATAACGATTTTTACTATGATAATTATGGGGCTCAAATGAAGAGATTTGTAAGTAATATTGATCAGCCCGATGAGTTAGTTTCTTTGTTAGCCAAGTACGATGATCAGTTAGTTTTGAATTATTCAGAAGAGAAATTGAGAAAAAAACTAAGCTTTAAGAATGATTTTAGTCATTTTCTGAAGACTGGCCAAAAACTTTCAATTGAGAATTTTAGTTGTCAATTATCGAAATTATTGCAAATGAAATTAATTGAAATCAAGGAGGAAGTGGATCATATTGAGAAGATAGAACTACCAGTTAAGAGGAAACTTGAAACTTCAAGACAAGTTCATTTTGATGAAGATGAGAATTTGATAGCTGAAAATTACCCCAAATTTCGAAGATTGACTGAAGAAGCGTCATTTTTAGATCGGAAACTATCACGATTTGAGAATGATTTGAAAGTGAAGCAGGATAAGCTATCTGAACTAAATGATAAGATTAGTGAGTTGAATAACAAAACAAAGCCAGATGATGGCCAAATCACCATAGAAACTCTAAGTGCACAATCTAGATTAATAACTGATCTTGAAAAAGAGTTGAGTTTATTGCAATCGGAAAATCAAAAAGTCAATAATGAAACAGAAACAATGAGGCAAAAATATCAAGAAAGTTCAACTGAAGCAGTTTCTCAATTGAACAAATTGAATCAGGTTAAGCAACAACAATATCAAAAGCTAGCGCGAAAGCTAGCTTTACCAGGTTTGGCTCAACTACCAGATTTGATTCATCGTGATTGTTTAAGCAATTATCAATATAAATTGACGAGGTTGAGAGCAAGAAATAAGTTTTTGAAATCGTTTCTTGAGGATAAAATTGATAAGTTGTGTAATGAAAGACAGCAAATTATGGAGAATAGTACATCTACTGGGTCCAGTAGTCGACCTAGTAATAGGATAAGTAGAGATTCCACCCCATTGTAGCAACACTATCGAGCGAAGCGAGATAGTGTTGTAGCACTGTTCAGCAGCACTGATATATCATCTTGTATAAGTGAGGGACTTACTTGTATGCACTACATACAAGTAAGTCTGAGAAACATGATTTACACTTGGATAGGGAGCTTTGTGTTGAGTTTTCAAACGACTTTGAGAAGTATGGTTTATTTGGATAGGGGGCATTGTACAACTGTGAAAAACATGGTTTGGCATTGAGTTTTTTTGCCAGATATGGAAGTGATGTGGCGCGAGTACACTATCGAGTAGATTATCGAGCAACCCTTTGTAGACACTATCGAGTACATTATCGAGCAACACTTTATAGTGTTGCTGGCTAGTTGCAAATCTGAGATTACACGGGATAACCCAAATGTATCAAATAAGTCACTCAAGATTCCTAGCTTGTTAAAATTTTTCTAATCGAGGCTTTGTAGCGAGCGCAGCGAGTAAACCCGTAGGAAAGAAAACCAAGTGCAACACTATTGAGTAGCTTGTCACGACACTATCGAGCAGAGCGAGATAGTGGAGCAATACTCAGTAGCTTGTCATGACACTATCGAGCAGAGCGAGATAGTGGAGCAATACTCAGTAGCTTGTTACAACACTATCGAGCAGAGCGAGATAGTGGAGCAATACTTAGTAGCTTGTTACAACACTATCGAGCAGAGCGAGATAGTGGAGCAACACTCAGTAGCTTGTTATAACACTCTATAGCCTGTTACAACACTAACTAGTCTGTTACAACACTCAGTAGCTTGTTATAACACTATCTCCCTCTGCTCGATAGTGTCGATAGTGGAGCAACACTCAGTAGCTTGTTACAACACTATCTCGCTCTGCTCGATAGTGTTGGTCGATAGTGTTGGTCGATAGTGTTGCTCGATAGTGTTGGTCGATAGTGTTGGTGGATAGTGTCACGATTATATAATCACTTACATAATCGACATTCTTGACTCAGACCAAAAAAAAACTGGAGGGACATAACAATTGAAAATGATACACTGATAATACAAAGCAGAGAATACAAAGCAGAGAATACAAAGCAGAGAACAAAGCAGAGAATACAAAGCAGAGAATACAAAGCAGAGAATACAAAGCAGAGAACAAAGCAGAGGATACAAAGCAGAGAATACTACATACAACAGGATATAACGGAGATTGAAAGTAAAGTGGAGCAGAGTAGACCCGAGAGTAGAGCGGAGTAGAGTATATTAAAGTAGAATAGAATAGAATAGAGCAGAGTAGAGTAGAGCAGAGCAGAGTAGTGTAGAATAGAATAGAGCAGAGTAGTGTAGAATAGAATAGAGCAGAGTAGAGTATATTACATTAAAGCAGAATAAAGTATAGTAGATTTTCATATTCTTCATCACTGTCTATTTGAAATAACACTTTTTTTAGTAATTTTTACTGGGCTTTTTCTACTTTGTCTATTGGTTTTTTTTCCCTTGCCTTTTACTTGATTGAAATTCCCTCCCCCCCTTTTTAGGAGTATACACAGATTCTTGAAGTAAACAACTGGCTAATTATAGCTCAGTACTAGTGATCTATACGCAAAATATTTTTTTCTTATTTACACATACATAAATTACACAGTGGCATTACACAAGTGGCATTACATAGTAGCATTACACAACAACACTATTGCTGGTATTATCTCAACATTAAACTAAAATTCTGCCGAGACAAGAACACTACAAGAATACTACACTGATATTCTGCTGAAAACAATACGCTGATATTCTGCGGAGACAAGAACACTACAAGAACACTACAGAACACTACAAGAACACTACAGAACACTACAAGAACACTACAGAACACTACAAGAACACTACAGAACACTACAAGAACACTACAGAACACTACAAGAACACTACAGAACACTACAAGAACACTACAAAACACTACAAAACACTACAAGAACACTACAAAACACTACAAGAATATTACGCTGATATTCTCCAGAAAACACTACGCTAGTATAGACATAACCGGTGCTGCTCCTCTATCTAGCTTTGCTCGATAGTGTCTCGATAGTGCCTCTATTGTGCCTCTATTGTACCTCTATAGGGTCACCCTCAATTCCATAAAAATTACTCATCAATTGCTAACCACAAAGTTCATCTCACAACGTTTTACCTTGTGATTCTCACAGAAGAAAAAAAAAAAAAGGCTAAAGAGAAGAAATCAACGGATAAATTTATTCACTTTGATACAGGGAAGAAACTTTTCAAGAGAGAAGTAGCTGGTTAAAGGAAGAAGTGAAAGAAGGTATATTGGTTTATCTGGTGACTTTCACACTACCTTCCCTCCATTATATCAACAACAACCCCCCTCTCCCCTTCTTGACCAAAAACTGCCTCTCAAAGGTGTTGATATCCCACCTATACAATTTTTCAAGGGAAAATTTCTTTTCTTTTTTTCATTGGTTTAATTCTATAACTACATGTCTAATCGTGTAGCAACGTCTACAAACCCAGCAGCAATAGCAGCTGCTCAAGCATCACACAGCAATCCCATATTATCGTCAAAACAAACACTTGCCATGAATCATTCTCATCACCACCCAAACGGGGTTGGGAATGCAGGTGGACACATTGCATCACCACCTTCAAACCCAGTCATCACATCTAACAACAATAACAACAATTCGTTATCGGCTGCAGCGGTTGCAGCTAGCAACAATTCAAACTCATCAGTTGTTGGTTTACACTACAAAATTGGTAAAAAAATCGGAGAAGGTTCATTTGGTGTCATATTTGAAGGTACAAATATCATAAATGGTGTACCAGTAGCAATCAAATTCGAACCTAGAAAAACTGAAGCACCACAATTACGAGATGAATATAGAACTTATAAACACTTGCAAGGCTGTCAAGGTATACCAAATGCATATTACTTTGGCCAGGAAGGATTGCATAATATTCTAGTTATCGATTTGTTGGGTCCTTCATTGGAAGATTTGTTTGATTGGTGTGGTAGAAGATTCTCAGTAAAGACAGTTGTACAAGTAGCTATACAAATGTTGAGTCTTGTTGAAGAAGTTCATCGTCATGATTTAATTTATAGAGATATCAAACCAGATAATTTCCTTATTGGACGTCAAGGATTGCCCGATGAAAACAATGTTCATTTAATTGATTTTGGTATGGCAAAACAATACCGTGATCCAAGAACAAAACAACATATCCCATATAGAGAAAAAAAATCTTTAAGTGGTACAGCACGTTACATGTCTATTAATACTCATTTAGGTAGAGAACAATCAAGAAGAGATGATTTAGAAGCATTGGGGCATGTGTTTTTTTATTTCTTAAGAGGACAATTACCTTGGCAAGGTTTAAAAGCACCAACAAATAAACAAAAGTATGAAAAAATTGGAGATAAAAAGAGAACAACTCCGGCAGTGACACTTTGTGATGGATTACCAACCCAATTTGCCGAGTATTTGGATTCTGTTAGATCATTACCATTCGACGCTGAACCACCATATGAAGAGTATAGAATGTTATTGGTTTCAATATTGGACGATTTGGGACAATCTTGCGACGGAGACTATGACTGGATGCATTTGAATGGTGGTAAAGGATGGGACGCCCAGATTAATAAAAAGCCAAACCTACATGGATACGGACATCCTAATCCACCAAACGAACGTGAAAGAAGACATCGTGATCAAAGAAGAAGTAGACAACAGCAATCACAACAGCAGCAACAACAACAACAGCAACAACAGCAACTCTCACAACAACAGCAACTCTCACAACAACAACTCTCACAACAGCAACAACTCTCACAACAGCAACAGTTCAAGCATCAACAACAGCAACAGCAACAGCAACAACAGCAACAACAATCGCAACTGAAACTGCAACAACAATTATCTGCTGCACAATTGCACCAACAAAAATTACAACATTTAGTTAACAGGCCATTACCACCAATCAAACAAGAATCTGGCGGCGGTGGTGGTGGTATTGTTGGAGGAGATGTCAATAATTTAGGTGTTGGCGGAATGGGAGTTGGAGGAATGGGAGTCGATCCAAATCCAGGTAACAAATACGAAGGATACAATATGAATCATTATCAGCAACAGCAACAACAAATGGATGAAGATACTGAGAAGCATAAAGGATTTTTTGCCAGATTATGTTGTCGTTAGCACCAACATATCTCCACAAACGTATAACATTTTACAGTATCATTATATAAGTCTTTTGATCTTATCTTTTTTTTTTATCTTTCGATTAATTCTAATATATAAAATGATAATGTTTTCTAGATAATTATACACGTTGTTGAAAAGCATCATGAGCCGGACTTTATGGCAAATACCTTATAGGAACACTAAATCGCGGCGCTCCCCTCTCTCTTCCTTTGTCCTCGCGTCCGCCGCAAATGGAAAGGAAAAACGAACGGAAAAATGGGCCGATCGGCGCAGAAAGAAATATTTCCTAATTTGATATTGCGCTTCGCCAACCTTGGCACGGAGATTATGGCGCGGGACTTTAAATGAAAAACTGTTCAATATAAAAGCCAATAAATCCACCTATCTAGCAAATCATCAAATGTAAGGAAAGCTTTCGATACTATCGAGCAGAGCGAGATAGTGGAGCACATTGACCGACACTATCGACCAAAAAAATAAAAAGAAAAGAAAAAAGAACAGAAGAAGAAGATGACACTGTCTATTCACCAACAAGCAGTTCAAAATAATAAAGATTCATTTAACGAGGAATTTGCACAAAAATATGAACAGCTTGAAAGTCAAAGTATTTTATCGATACTCTTTGTTAAGCATATATTAGAGTTTGATTTATCTATTGTTACCACTTCTAACCCCGAGGATTCTAATGTTGTTCTTGGAGACCCGGAAAAGCCATTGAATGGTTTTTCTATTGAAGAGACCTTGCCTGATCCAAAGACATATTTACAAAAATTTCCCAAGAGTATATTCCGCCCAGGTATGAAACTTTTGGATTTTGCTTGTGGTACAGGAAAGGTAACTGAGTTGTTTGTACCTTATTTGACACAAAAGGGACAACACAGTGAGATTGTTGGTATTGATATTGGTTCTGCTTTCCTTTCATGGTTCAATAAAAGAGCTGAAAAGTTTACTAGTGATGAGCTAACTATGAAATCTTATGAATACGATATTCTTGACATTGATAATGAACCTAAGCTTGAACAGTTTAACAACTATTTCGATGCAATTATTTGTACCATATCATATCACCATATCCACAATTATGAGCAAGTGACTAAAAAATTGGCCACATTTTTAGCCCCAGGTGGTTGGTTGTTTATTATTGACTTTTATAATGAGGATGTAGAGCGAGTTCGCGACATACTGAAAGCAACTGGTGCAGTTCAACATATGGGCGGATTGAAAAAGGATAGTTTGAATCATACATTAAGAGATATTTCTGGATTAATCAATGTTTCAAGTTCATGTAGATTTAGAACTTGGGTTTATCAGCCAAAGGAATTTATTATGAATCACTGTGATGAAGAAACAACAAAGAAATTAGAAAGTGGTGAGTTGAAACTGAGAAATAGTAAGAATGGTGGATTGGAATATTTGATTCAAGCTAATTTGATCTATGCTATCGGTCAAAAGAACCCAAAGTAGTCAAGAGGAAGGAGGTGTATATAGTTACTGAGAGAGGTTGTCATGACTGGTTGTGATTGGCATGTTTGTATAGATAATACAGCGCTCTACTGCGATAAACAATTACCAGCTTTATATCTACACTCTATCTACACTATATCGACTACACTCTATCTACACTATATCGACTACACTCGTTTCACTCGTCTAGTCTCTTAACAAAAGTGGTGCTGGTGGCCAGAAATACCCCCGTAGGACTGTAGGAACAACAGGCTGTTAGTTAAGCGAAAGCCATAATTGGTAGCGCCGGTAATTACAGAAAATCCAAAAAAAAAAAAAACCACGCAAGACAAAAGGGTTGGGATTTTTCCTCTTAGATTCTCTCCTATTTTCTAGCATCTTGTAAGGAAAACCAACACCATCTCCAAACAAACTAGGATCTTCGAAGATGAAGAGCTCTAAGAGACTACATAAGGAGTATATGAATATTCAGAAAAGCCCCCCTCCCTATATCACAGCCAAACCCAATGATGAGAATATTCTAGAATGGCATTATATCATTAGTGGACCTAAAAACACTATATTTGAAGATGGACAATACCATGGTATATTGCGATTCCCCACCGAGTATCCGTTTAAGCCGCCATCGATCTCGATGATTACCCCCAATGGGAGGTTTGCTGTGAATACAAGACTTTGTCTTTCGATGCTGGATTATCATCCAAACACATGGAATCCAGCATGGAGTGTAGCTACCATATTAACTGGCTTGCTTAGTTTTATGACTGGTAACGAACAGACTACGGGGTCAATTTCGACTTCGGACAATGTTAAGCGGAAGCTAGCTCGCGATAGCTTGAAATGGAATATAAAGGAGAATCCTAGGTTTGTTAAACAGTTTCCTGATTTGGTTAAGTCTAATAAAGAGGAAATTGCGAGACGAGAAGAAGAAGAAGAAGAAGAGAGGAAAAAAAAGCAGATAAATGATGCTGAGAGTGGCGAGGATGGTGTTCGTAGTAGTAGTGGCAATGGAAGTGGAGGTGGCATTGGAGGGTATGTGGAATTATCCCAATTAAACAAATTAGATCCCGAAGAAAGAGCAAGGATATTGATTGAGCATGAAAGGAAGCTAGCTATGTTAAAAACAAGAAATAGTCTGCTGAATAACAATGGGGTTTTCAGGTATCTATTGTCTGGTGGTGGAATCACTGCTCTAGTTGTTCTTGTTGTAGCGACAACGGTAGCGATATATTTCAATATTTTTGAAAGTGCAGGACTCAGATGATTTTTCATCAATTACAAACACATCTTATGAAACACATCTTATGAAACACGATGTGTTGAAACTGTGTCCAGCCCGTGCTGAACTCGTATATGTATACCCTTTGTATAGATAATACGCAAATTAGAAGTAATGTCATGCCATAAAAAAGATTTAGAGACTAGACGAGTGAAATGAGTCTAGTAGATGGAAAGAGTAGACAGAAAGAGTAGATGGAAAGAGCATCTTAAACCTACTCAAAGGAAAAGCATTATCTTTAATGACCTAGTATCTATCCTATACACAATTTTTCTCCAACTGATTTCATCTTGATTCACATTTTAGTTGTGGTCTAAAAAAGCAAAATAAAAAGACCCCTCAGATCAAGATATATTTGGGTTAGTCTGAGGTGAGACATTTTTGAGTTTTGGATTTCAAGTTAAGGATCTTTGAAAGATATTTCAAAAGACATTTATAGATTAGAGAAATTCTAAAGACATTTATAGACTAGACATTATTAAAGACATTTATAGACTAGACTAGACATTATTAAAGACATTTATAGATTAGACATTTTAGAGACATTTTTAGACCAAAGATTTATCGAGACATTTCTAGGGGTAGATATTTCTAATCTAAATCAAAAGAGGGTCAATATGCAGGGAACGCAAAGAGAATACCCAGTATAAAAAACAAGATATTTGTTGTTTTTTTTGTTTCTTTTCATCAAAGAAGTGGTAGGATTTGCAAAAGGAATTCCCAGTTGTACCGTGTGATCTTTATAATCCAACTGTACAATAAAGTTTCGGCATGATATGATAGAGTCAGTAAAGTTCAACAAATGCTATTATTAAGGGAACCACCACTATTGCAAAGTGAGTGCACAGTGACGGCGTATAACAAAGAAAGATAGCTTGAGCACAATAAGTTGATGCTATAGCAAATAGACGGTCTAAATAAAGCTCGTTTTTTAAACCAAATTGAAGAAGGACACCACTGTGTAAAACTACACTATTCTTACATTACTCATTCACCACTTTTGTGTTATGAAATTCCAGCTCACTGTTTTTCCCACAACTGCAGACACTTGCAGACAGATGCAGACAGCTGCATAATAGCATAAAGTCAATTAATTCCCAGTTGAATAATTTTTCATTTTCTGGTCTTCACTCGCATCAACTCATATACTCTCTATCTTAAGAAAATCACATTAAGCTCTTATTTCTTTTATTTTTATTTTTTGTTTTTGGCTTTTGCTTTTACTTGTTTTTGACTTTGACTTTAGCTTGGTTGACTGATTCAGTACCAAAAAAAAATGATTATTTTAATCTCGGCACAACTTACGAGTATATTCCAGCCGGTAGCGACTGGACAAATCTACACGACGCGGCGTCAAAATGTAGTAATAGTAGTAGGGATTATTATTATTGTAGTAGTGTAGTAGTGTAGTAGTAGGATCTATTGTTTTGTAGTAGTATCTATTAATAAACCACAATTTCATTACTCTATTGTTTGGTTCTTCTTACTTCATATGCCTCTTGGTTCCACAATTTTTCAGCTCCATTATTGCATAGTTTTACAGACAAAAAGATTA
This sequence comes from Lodderomyces oxycetoniae, assembly GCF_023343755.2. NCBI lineage: Eukaryota > Fungi > Ascomycota > Pichiomycetes > Serinales > Debaryomycetaceae > Lodderomyces > Lodderomyces oxycetoniae. The sequence continues at coordinate 470,320 of NW_026055367.1, read as the reverse complement.
AACCATTGTCTCTCAACAAACGGCTCCTGGAAAAAAATTCAACTCAATCCCTGTACTTGTCTCTCCTCTTTATTCTTCCACCGCCTCTTCTCTCTCCTTTTCTCTCTCTCTCTTCCTCCGCCCCATCATCCCTCAACTGAGTTTTAATTGGATCTCTCATTTTCTCTTTTTTCTTCTACGACGGGCACTACGCTACCCTAGAATTTTAAACCACAATCGACGTAGAAACTCTCAGCGTGCGAGCCAGTGATAGAAGAGGAAGAAGAAAAAAAAAAATTTAAAACATAACAAAATAACTTTCCTTTTAACTCCTTTCAGATTAAGTTTGAAGCTGGACCTTTAGGGTAGATAAGAAGTTGAGGTTATAGAGGTAGAAGTAGCAAGTAAAAGAAAGAGAAATCGAGCAAGAAGGAGAGATTGGGTACTAAACTAGAGAGAAAATCAGATAGAGAGAAAGTTAGAAAGAGAGGGATAGATTGAACGAGATAGAGAGACACGGGTGATAGATTCATTTTTACAAACAGAGCATATTAGACTATATATTACCACTATTACTATACTACTGCTGCTGCTGCTACTACTAATACCATTGCTAACGCCCCTGCCATTACTATCACTATTACTACTAGTTTAGTTTATCATCTGGGATATTGAAACCACAACTTGCATTTAATCTTTATTTTCTGTTTTCCAGCTGTTGGCAATAAAATATGAGCACGAGGTCACAACACCCGTATCGCCAGGTTTCCGCGGGCTCTTCAGCACCATATCCATTACTGGCTTTCAATCCAACTAATTCCCAAAGTGACAGATCTGATAGTTCGCCAAGTATGACTGAGATTACTTCGGGCATGGAGGATTTACAAATACCTACAAATTACGAAAAAGGGTACTACCAGCAACCACAGCAATTACAGCAATTACAGCACCCACAACATCCGCAACACTTACAACAACCACAGCCTCCACAACAACCACAACAACCACAACAACCAGTTTTGCAGATGGAACAGCAATATCAACAGGTTCCTCTTCAACAACAAGCCTACAGAGGTCCAATGAGCCCACAAGAAAATGGACAAATGCTGAGAAACGTTAGTGGGGGAAGCGGCAATATTGGACAATCTCCTGTTTACAGCCACTTGCCACCACACTTGATCCCTCACTTGCCCCAATTTTCTAATCAGCCACCACCACCACCACCACCATCTTCTTCTACTGCAACTTCTTTTTCTCAATTTCAATCTCCAATTTTACCAACGCATCCTCACCACCAACAATCTTTTGAACAACCTGCATATACTCAATCGCCAAAAATCGGTGTTGTGACAAATGGAAGATCTACTTCTTCTTCTGGTGGCCCATACCAAGCTTACGAGTCCTTAACACCACCTTCTGCATTTGTAGGCTCAAAAGAAAGCATTGTTGTGTCACCACCTTCAAACCCATTATCAGCTACTTCTTCAGTAACTAATCTCAATTTGAACAACAATAACAATAACCAACAATCTTTAGATAACCAAATATTCAGTAGGTCGGAAAATAATTTGAGTACGCCATCAGTTGGGAAGTATGGACATAACCGTTCAGTTTCATCAACGTCATCCTTCTTTTACGATAGGAATGACAACTCATCAATGGTTGATTTTAACCAAAATGTTATCCAACAATATTTGGGATCCAATTCTCAAAATTTAATGCCAAGAATCAAAACTTTGGAGTTGTATCGTAAAAATGCCAAAAAATCAAACGATCCTAATGTCTTGTTTCAATATGCCCAGTATATGTTGCAAACGGCATTGATTTTAGCGGCGGACTCTAATAGTAGTAACACTGATGCAACTACTACTACGATTTCTTCCCAGTCTTCAAGTGAAAACAGTAATCTGAATATCTCACTGCGGAAAAACGATAAACCAAGTCATAAAAAGAGTAAATCATTTGATTTCGTCAATAATGAAGTGGATGGAGATGAAAAAAAATTGAGAAAATCTTTATTAAAAGAAGCGGTATTTTACCTTAAGAAACTTTCAGACAAAGGATACGTTGAAGCGCAGTACTTACTAGGAGATGCTTATAGTTCAGGTGCGTTGGACAAGATTGAAAATAGAGAGGCATTTATATTGTTTCAAGCTGCAGCAAAGCATGGACACGTGGAAAGTGCATATCGTACCTCATACTGCTATGAAGAAGGTTTGGGAACAGGAAGAGATGCACGTAAAGCCGTTGAGTATTTGAAGATTGCTGCTGCGAAAAACCACCCGGCTGCAATGTACAAGTTGGGAGTTTATTCCTTTTATTCCAGAATGGGATTAGGTACAGATATGAATACTAAAAAAATGGGTATCAAATGGTTGACGAGAGCAACTAATGTAGCTACCGAACTAACTGCAGCAGCACCTTTTGAATTGGGTAAGCTATACTATAACGGATTTGAAGACATTGTTATTGCTGACAAAAAATATGCATTGGAATTGTATGCACAAGCTGCCGCATTAGGTCATACCCAATCTGCAGCCATATTGGGTTCTCATTACGAATACGGCGATGATGTAATCCCACAAGATTCCAACTTGTCTATACATTATTACACACAAGCGGCTTTAGGAGGCGATGCGCCATCTATGCTTTCAATGTGTGCATGGTATTTAGTAGGAGCTGAGCCATATTTGCCAAAGGATGAAGTTGAAGCCTTTGAATGGGCCAAAAGAGCCGCTCTGTGTAATTTGCCCAAAGCACAATTTGCGTTGGCAAACTTTTATGAAAAGGGAATTGGATGCAACAGTAATGTAGCTGAGGCTCAAAACTGGTATAGGAAAGCCGCTGAAAATGGAGATGAGAAAAGTCTTTCAAGGTTAACGGATAAAGAGTTGGTTAAACATATTCAAAAGAGATTGGCTAAAAGGAAAAAGGCAGCGAATAATGGCAACGGAGGCAATGGTAATGGAAATAATGGTAATGGAAATGGTATGAGTAATGGACCTACCAAAGCTAGTCCTCAAAAGGACTGTGTTGTCATGTAGAGGTGAAACAGTGAATCCATTTAAATAACGGGATCATGCATCAAATCTGGTTTCCCTCCCCCTTCCCTCCCCCCTCCTCCATCTTCATCCTTTTTCTTTTTTCTTTTTCCCTTTTTCCCTTTTTTTTATTTATATGGTATATTCTTGATAATCATTTTGGTTTAATAGACGGTTTAATTTTTTTGATTATGGAGTTTATGGAGTTCATAAACTTAGAAAGTTCATGGGACAAAGGCAAGGAACTATGGTAGAGGGTCTAAGTTCAAAGAGTACCAAAGGATTTCACCACGTGCATATAGATTCATAAGGTAAAAGCTATATGTTTCTATAAAAAGAATCCTTCTTCTTTATATTCCAAAGAGTGTCACGTGATATTACTTTTTATAATAAAGTATTCTTTTTTTTAGTACCAAAATGTATAGAGTATGCAAATATTTTGAACCTGTAGTACAACACCATAAATAAGTTTAACAAAACAACCACGTGTCATTGGTCTAAGACAGGTTCTTTGTCCCAAAGTTATGAACTTGTGTAAGATAGGACAGAAAAAGAGGATGACCTTCTAACCAATGGCTTTTTGATGGCGGTTCATACCCACACAGACTACAAGTGCTTTACTAAAAGTTTTAGAGTTTGAGACTTGTGTACACTACTTTCGTCTAATCGGAATGAAACATTTAGAGTAACGTGGTCAACGAAAGCGATAAATGACCATAGTAGTAACTGCGGTAATAGCTGTGGTAGTGGTCACTCCTTAATCTTGACGCCATTTCCATGGGGAACTGTATTACAAGAGGTTTCTCTGTGGGTGGGCCAATTCACGGCTAACTTCCTGCCCCTGCGTCCCTCTCCTGCGGCTTGAGATCACCCCTCCTCCGCTTTCCGCGTTTCCACGTGTTTCCACGCACCGCGCCTCTCTTCCTTCCCCCCCTTTTTTCCCCCCCTTATATCGAGAAGCGATTAACAATACTACAGGGGAGGTCCGGATAATTTTTCTTGTTCGTTTACATGCAAATGTTAAGTTAACCCTATAAATCACTTATATATAGAATCAATATTTCCATAATTTTCCATGGCACCACTTTTGATATTAAGAAATCAACTAGAATTACCTCCCCCTTATCATGTCAGCAACCGAATTTTATTCATCTGGTGACCAGTCCAAATATGATCCAAAACCATTGGAGTCCCATCATGAGAATCAAGGGAATGTAAATGATGCAGAACAACAGGATAAAGGTCTTTTTTCAACTATTGCCGGTGGTGTTGCTGGTGGTTATGGTGGTCATAAGTTAGGAGGACAAGATCATGGAAAATTAGGTGCATTTTTGGGTGCAATTGGTGGTGCTTGGGGTGCAAACAAATTGGAAAATGAGTATAAAGATCATAAGCAACAACAACAACAACAACAGTATTATGGAGGAGGATATCACAATTACGGTGGAAATTATGGAGGGCGAGGAATCAATGCTAAACCGGGTGATGGTAAGCACAATGCAGCACCACCTCCTCCTCCTCCACCTGCACCACCAGGAAATCCAAGACGCGGACATGGGCCAGGAATCAATGCTAAACCGGGTGATGGTAAGCACTATGCAGCACCACCACCACCACCTCCACCTGCACCACCAGGAAATCCAAGACGCGGACATGGGCCAGGATCAGGACACGGGCCAGGATATGGACACGAACCAGGTCACGAACCAGGACATGGTGGACCCGGATACGGTGGACCCGGATACGGTGGACCACCAGGATATGGTGGACCAGGTAGACGTTGAGGAGCTGGTGGTTTTTTATTAACTGGTGGCTGTATTTGAATATTCATTAGAAATGAATTTGAAAAATGAAATTTTTTTTTTTAGAAAAACAACTAAATGTTGAAGAATTTACCTTCTTCTAATATGCTATTTAGTCTATAGCATCTTGAGTCACTTTAGCAGCCGCCAGAGTATTTAAAAGTGGCATTTTCAGCTCAACTAGATTATAGTTTAGTTTTTTATTTAGATTCGGTATATTCCCATTTCCATTCCCGTTCAAATTCCCATTCCCATTTGCACCAACACTCTCCTCTCCATTCAGTATCCCGATTTTAATTTGCTTTAAATTGTCGGACACTTTCTTACTCAGCGAGCTTTTCCTCAATAATGTCGGTTGTGTTTGTAAAATAGGTGGCAGCGGGGGACTTTCTAAAACCGGATCAAACTGTAAATCCAAATCCAAAACTTGATTAGTGTTTGGTGATTCATGCTGGGCTCGTTCAATTGATGCAATGGCTGAATTATTCTGAAACGTGACATCTTCAAAACTTGAATCGACTATAGCGTCAAAAGATGATTGGTTACGTGAAGGTTTAGTATTATCCAACACATGGCCATTTCCCCATTTCTGTATTTTCTTGGGCTTTCGACTAGGCGATGATGTTGATTTGTTTCTTTTTAGTGGTGGCATTTTTTTCATGTCTCTGGATATAGGAGATGTGATACTCAGAGCCCTGGACTTCCTAGCGGGTTGCGAATTGTAGACGTTTTGATCTTGTTCTTGTAATGGCATCAAAGACAAAGCTACATCATCGGCCATTTGCAGGTACCAATTCCATTTCTTCATATACTCGTTAGCATGGAATTGTAGAGCGGTTTCAAAATCTCCACTTACTGTACTCTGCAACATTTGTATCGTTTGATCTAAACTACTACCTGTATTTGTGAGTAATTTAGGTATGTATAAATAATCTTTCAAAGATTCAATCAACTGGTCAAATAACGCAGACGACTTAACCAATTGGTCCGTTTGTACTTGATTTTGTAAAGAATCAATAGACTGGGAATAGATTGTAGTATGAAATTCAAACCAGCCTTCTTCACCTTGTAATTTACTCAAAGTTTGAGTTGCAGATTCACCTAGTATATAATCAACATCGTAGCTCTGTTTATACTGTTCCTCAATCTCGGGAATTTGAGTATGAACTTTGGATATCACTTGCTCGCACAAATCATAAATCGTCAGAAGAGGTGGACTCAAATCTTGCCGCTGTTGATTGACAAAGTTGAAATTCATCAATTGCTCAACCTCCACTTTTTGTATAATCAATAGTTTCCTCTTAGCTAGAAGCATACACCTTCGACATCGTTCCGGGGAATATTTGGCTAAACGTTGTCTTACTGAAACAATGCTATCTTGTAGTATATTATAGGCTCGTTGGGCAAGTTTTCTTTGTCTCTCTCGATCGGCTTCGGCAATTTTACTCTCTCTAGCTCGAAGTTCTTCTATTTCTTGTTTTTGTTCCGTAATCATCTTCAAATATGATCCTACATGACGATCTAAATTGTGCTGATTTCGTATTACCTTAGTTTTGATCTCCTTGGCCCGATCTGCATATTTCAATGTATTCAACGTTTCATCATAATGTTGACTACTCGGCGAAACACAAACAATCATTACTGTTTTGCAATTGCCACCAAGGGAGAACTTAAGCAACCTCGTCAATTTCGAGTCCCTAAAGGGAACATGGTTTCTTCGTCTTGGGTCACATAACGCATTGATACAATTCCCCAAGGCTAGTAACGATTTGTTGATATTTGCACCTTCGTTTAGTCGAGCACCTCTATTCTTAGTTGCGGCAGCTCTCTCACTCCCAGCAAGATCTATAATTGATAATGTAGCAAACGTATGCTCTTGTTTAATGTCTCCCGTACGATTCTTTTGAACTATATTAATCTGTAGTACGGCATGCGATCGACTTGATGTTGCATTCGCCTCGGTGGGGCTTGATGTGCGACTCAAGTTTCCTTGCATAATGAGGTCCATAACTTGCTCCACAGAGTCAGGCCGATGACAAGATAGATTAGATACAGAAATCTTTCGATTTGAGTCTTCTCTTATAATCAATTTTTTGAAATCTGTTTCTGGGGCTAGTAGATCTCGAATGGTTTCATTGTATATCTCTAGATATGACAAACTTACATCTATAATTTTGGTATCTTGTTTTTCTTCTATTCGTTCATATAGTTCCTTCATTGTCAAGAATATGACTCCCGGGTTTTCATGAGTTCCCAGAATAGTATGTGTTTTACCACATCCGGTGGCCCCATATGCAAAAACCGTTGCATTATATCCGTCTAGAACAGAATCTAACAAGGGCCTTGTGGTATTGTAATATACATCTTGCTGTGTTGCATCCTCATCGAATAATTTGTCAAAGACAAATTTGTGTTCCCTAATTCTTGATCCTTTAAAGCTATTGGGAAACGCGTTTTTTTGCATCTTGGCAATTGGGTTCGTTTCTGGTGGATCAAAGATGAGCATCTTATCATCAACAACATCAAGAATTTTTCTTATTCCCAACGGCATGAAATTTTTCTTTTGCAGCAGCAGCAGCAGCAGCAGTGCTTGTATCTGTGCCATGCTCAATTTACTCTGCGGAGGACCTGACAAACACCCATCACCCAAAAATATATCTTCATTATCATTTCGTATCAATCGATTATTCTCATAATCAGTAAATGGTCGTACTCTAACTGCTACCGATATCGACGACTGTTTTATAGGAGAAACTGTTTCCGTACCAGCTATATTATAATCCGCCATACCATTTAGAAAACACCCGCTATGTCTCCTCGTATAGTCCTATCGCCCCACTATACTTTGATCAATTCAATAAAAGACTGTTATTGCTTACTGTTTCCTTTTGTTTACCATTTCGACTTTTTCTTTTCTTTTTTTTTTTGCTATTCGCGTTGTGGACGCTACCAGATGTATAGTAATCAGCATTTTCGTGATGGATATGGTTTATGGGGGGGGGGGGGGGGGGGTTGCACA